>NC_140963.1:87662449-87727449 GCF_056783735.1 Eptatretus burgeri | reverse complement strand
TACATTAAGGAAAACAAGCTCAAATGAGCTAAGATCCTCGTCCTCTTAATGATGGTCATAAAAACGAATATGACGTCATTGTGATGTATCAGGTTTGCGATAAATTATCTGTGCTAATGCCCGGCTTGATTCCCGCAAACAAAATTCAAACAGCTTGCCGAGTTTCGGAGATAATGGTATAGGTGATTTCCAGTAGCGGCAATATTATGACGTCAACTTTTTTTCTAGGAAGAATTTCCAAAATCGGAGATGGTTACTGCCTGCGCGTGGGCTTTCTGTATATACATGGCAAGTTTCACGAAGATCCGATGAAAACTCTGGGTTGTGAAACAAAAAATGTCAATAAATAGAAATGACGTCATAAAAATTGATATGACGTCATAGTGATGCATCATATGTGCGGTAATTCATCTCTGCTAATGCGCTGTTCGATTCCCACAAACAGAATTCAAAAAGCTTGCCTAGTTTCGGAGATAATTTTTTAGGCGATTTCCATTAGCGGAGATATTTTGACGTCATAACTTTTTTTGTCTCGGAGGAATTTTCAAAATCGGAGATGGTTACTGTCTGCGCAGGGTATTTTTACATATATATGCCAAGTTTCAGGAAGTTTCCATGAAAACTGTAGGCTGTGAAATAAAAAAGTCCACAAGAAGAAAATGAACAACAATGTGAGTAAGACTTCGAGATCCTCCAGGAGGATCCAAAAACATCATTTATTTATTATGTAATCACAGTGGGGGTGGGAGAGGGGTGGGGGTGGTAAAATGAAAAAATAATAAAATTGAAAAATTAAGACAGGACTGATGGTCGGAGAGAAAAAGGACGGTCGCAGAGCTGAGGGGAGACAAGGAAAGAAGGTTGACTTGGGAGTAAATAGGAGTGAAAGGACAGAAGGGATGGAAAGCGAAGGAAAAGGGGCATGTAATGGAGCATTCGAGTAAAAACCTAAAACATCCTTGATATCCCTTGCTCACATTATAATGAATTGAGAGATCCAGCAATTAAACTAGACCGGTCTTAAACCCAGTTGCCCTCCCCCCCCTACCCCCTCATCCCACACCCCTTGATGAAAAAAAATCCCTGCCAGTTGTTGCTGCAGTCAGTGTTCAGTGCGTATGGGTTAGTTTTGGAAGTGTGACTTGTGGTGATGTTACATAATGTTTGGCTACTTTAAAGTATTTGTGAAACAAAGCTTTGCCAACTAACTCTTCTTCTCGACCAGCCTTTGCTAACGATTTACAATCACTCATTGTGCACATGGGGTGTTTAGTTGGTACGTACGAGGGTCCATCACTCCCCCAGTAAGTTCGTGGACTAACACAAAAGTGTAAGATATAATAAGGGTCATTGTTCAGGTAAAATATTAAAATGTTTAAAAAGGAACAATTTTGAAATGCAAAGTTTAATTGTTTTTGAGTTATTTACACCCTTGTCTGTTCTGCTCACAAATTCCAGTTAAATAATAAATAAACTATAACGGTACTCGGTAGAGCGCATACCTTCCCCAGGCTGAACAGGTTACGTTTTGTATCCCACCAAGAGGCCGGATATAGATCCAGAACCTGAACCAAAATCGAATTGACTTGCTCTCCTCACTTACCCAACTCATCCACCAAGTTTTGTTCAAATCCGTCCATAACCTTTTGAGATATAGTGCTATACAGTATTATTTTATCCTTATCTCTCAATGGTGAAGAATTGCTTTTGAAATTCCAGTATCCGGATTTGGACCGGATAACATCCATCCACCTTCGATGGCAGAGGTAACAAGCTTTATCCTGATGACACTTCGAGTGATGCCCATGCTGTGCCATACATTTCTGGGTGCTGCTCTAATGGCAATAGTTTTTCTTTCCTTCCAAGTGTTCTCTTTCTACCAGTTTTGTAATGTTTCTAAATGCCTGCAAAGTAGAGGGGACTTAAAAAAAATTGGGTGTGCATGGTCATCCCACAACCACCCCCACCCCATCCCTTTGCAACGTGCAACTCGGTGCAATACAATTTCAAAATGATTGTGCTGAAATTAGTCCCAGCAATTTTTGGGCCCAGTTGTTGTGAAGTTGTTTAAAATGACTGCACCAATGGCTTCTTGGACTGTAAAAATAAAAGTGCACAAACTATTAGTATTCTTTGCATGCCCCACCTCTCTGCATGCGGATAGAAGAGGCCCGATGCAGCCCATATGGACCCGGACAAGTGAACAAACCAACAAGAAAGTTTTAATTTGTGACAAATGCTTTGAGTAATGCAGTTATTAAATGTTTGAGTGTTACGGGCTAGGGGGTGATGGAGTGAATATTGTGTCCTCTTTCAGCGTGTTCTCGTTGCTATTAAAACCGTAAACCATCGTTTTAAGTCCACTGCAGGATGAAGGCCATCCTCAACTGGTGTTCATCTTTTGCATATCAAGGTCTAGGCTCATAGAAGAGCGAGGAAATAGACGGTATGAGGCAACGGACGAACACATTGGGGCAGTAGGACAGTAGAATGCACCAGATGATGAATCAACTGGAGAAGAGAAAAGAGAGAAGGAACCACACCAACCTGAAAATATACAGGATGCTGGTAGATTATGAATGTTTATTCACTTTGAAATAGTTTTGCTGTGTTCCCTTGTGGTACAGATCTTGTCTTGTCTCCCCATCCAAGGGTTTTGGTCTGTCTTTTGTCTTTTCTCCCCTAAACTGGTTGAGTCCGGGAGAAAGATAGAGTGGATGGAAAATGACGTAAACCTGTTTACGGAGTCAGTGGCTACAGCTGATGGATTGCAGAAAGACCTCAGGGAGGTCGTTTCGGCTCTGGTATTGAGAACTCATTAAAAGACTTTGACTCAGCACAGTATTCTGGGTTGCAATGCCTCCGCAGCCGAAGGCCGGAGGCAGCATGGTTTTGGGTTGTCAGTCCGGCTGTCCGTCCATCCGTCCTCGATCATTTTTTTCTCACCATGATAACCCCTGAGCCACTGAATGTATTTCAACAAAATATGGTACAAGTATGGCGTCCACTACTTTGATGAAGTGATTTGATTTTGGGAACAAAAAGTCACAAGCCACGTGCTTTAAATTCTTTAAATTTAAAGAATTTTGTTACTGCAATAACTTGTGAACCACTGAAATGATTTCAACTAAACTTGGGAGAAATATTGATGAATACAAAGGTGAACTGATTAAATTTTGCGCTCAACAGGTTAAAGGTCATGTGCCCTTTGAAAATCATTTTCAGGACATAACTTGAGTTAGAAGCATCTGATCGTGCCTCTCTTTTCCTGAATACATATATATATATATATATATATATATATATCCCCACCCCCACAAGCAATCAATCAGATGTTTGTAATGCTTGTATTGGATAATGTTATTGTTAAAATTTAATATAATTTGACAAAATATAATCAGTCATGTCAGAAGTGAGGTCATGTGATAAGAAAGCTTCACATGACATGGTGTTCAGTACAGGATTAAAGGGCAAAGTTAAGTTTGATGAAGTATTGTTTGGAGCTCAGCACATTTGACATTGTGTGACTGATTTGATTTATCGATCAGTAACTACTGTTGCAATTGATAATAATTCATCGAAGTGGAGGATTTATGATCTTTTTGGTGTTAGCCATTTTATTCATTTTAAGGATTTGGTAATCTGTGCTTGCTTGTGTGATTATTCCATTATATATATATATATATATATATATATATATATATATATATATATATATATATATATATATATATATATATATATATATATATATATATATATATATATATACATACACACATTGTAAAACGACTGTAAATACATGTGCAATACTTCCATTAATTTTTTTGTGAATGTACTTTTTCCCCATCCTTCATTCCGCATCCATCTGTGATAAATGGTTGAACGTCTTTTCTTTTTTCTTTTGTAGGTTTTCAGGAAAAAAAAACATGTCTGTGGTGGTATGGTCATTCTCAAAGCATAGCTATTCTTTCTGATTGAATTACAGTGAGAAGGTCATTTGAACCATCGGGGCTGCTGCACAGAATTACTTTGGGAGAGCCAATGGGACAATATTGGAGATGGTACCAGACATGTTGGAAGACAGCATATATGATCAAAATAATGAGACAAATATTGTATTTTACAGCCAAACCAGGCGAGGGCTGTTGCTGGATTCTCCGCAAGCTGACAGTGCCAGCTGCAATCAAACGTGCTTTTGCCAACTTGTTAGGCTCTGGACACACCCAATGACACATGTTTTTTTTCCACTTATTACAAGTGGGCCAGAGAGAGAGAGAGAAGGCTGGGCACATGATGCATTCCCCCTCCAGGTTTTCTAGTCTCATGGATGGGCAATGCACAAACCACGAGTGATTCCCACTGCACGTTCCACCTCTCAAAACATCCGACAAGGGTGCAGCCAGATGCATGCTCTCCCTTGTGGGTTCGCAACTAGTGGCCAGAGAGCTATGATCTCAGCTGGGTGTTAAACTGTAGCTATCCGGTGTTACTAGACCCAGCTCAATGAGTCGGGGTCCATATGCTCCAGCAAGTACTCGATCTACGGGGAGTGTTTTAATTCCCCGCAATATGTTGAGATGACACCAATTCATTGCCATGAGTTTAACAGACTGACTGCCCATGTTCACCAACTTGGCCGTTGGACGATTTAGCGCAATTAGCAGGTTGGAAAAAAAAAAGAGGGTCTGCTGGAACTTGGCCCGTTGGATTGAACGGCCAATTGCAATTATCGCCGTTCATTCTGCGTCATTGAGTGTACCAGAAGAATCACTTATAACTTGTTCATCACGCAAAAATATTCAGATCTGCACGAGATCTGAATGTATCGGTAGGAAGGACTGAGGCAGAGGTGTACTGACCATCTCGCTGGTTCCATTATACCTCTCAAATTGTTTACAGACACAAAGTATCAATACAACCCTCGGAAAAAAAAACTTTCTTGTAATCATTGTTTTATTTAATGATAAACCATGCCGAAAATAACTGAGAATTTTTGACAAAGTAAAATAATGTAGAAAGTTAACATTTGAACAACTCATGTGTGTTCTTATTGCTAGCTCTTTATTCTCGTTTTTCATCCACACTGCAACCACACAAAGCCAAGTGGAATGAAAAATATCCGAACCTGGCCCATGGTCGCGCATAACACAAATGGGTGGGGTTTGTCCGGGCTGTCATCGCGTTTTCATCACATTGACACAAACAACCTGGTGGTGAATTCCAAAGCCAATGGTGAAAATGCAAAACAAACCTCATGTGCTGTGTTTGATTGAACTTGGCAACTGGTATCAGTTCAGGATGACGACCACTGGATTTACCGTACACCAGGGGGGCAAGTTTGGCAGCCAGCACCACACCCCCCCTTAAGGGTGGAGGAGTTTAGCAGAATTCATCACCCCCACCCACTGAGCCAAAGATACTTTTACAAACTCACAAGGGCACACACACACACACACACACACACACACACACACACACACACACACACACACACACACACACACACACACACACACATAATTATATAAAACACAACCACACAATGATTTTTAAAAAATTTTTTGGAGAAGTAATCAAGACTTTTGTAGCGAACAAATTAACACTTGTTCAGTCGACAACGCTTGGGAAAATGTCAACAAATATAGCGAACAAGTATATAGAGAGAAAATGTATAACATATGTATGTGTATATATATATATATATATTTACACATTTTTATGTAAATATATATATGTATATATAGATAAAATATATCTTCTTCTTCCTTTGGCTGCTCCCTTTAGGGGTCGCCACAGCGGATCATCCGTATGATCCGCATAGTGATTTGGCACATGTTTTACGCCAGATGCCCTTCCTGACGCAACATGGTCGCCTCTTACGACACAGGGATATGGTACACCTATTTTAACCGGGGTATACACCGGCCCAGTACACTGGTACTCATTTCGCCGACCTCGGAAAGATGACAGGCTAAGTCAACCCCCCGGTGTATTAATTCAGTGGCCCAACGGGGCTTGAACTCACGACCTTTTGGATCCCAAGCCGCTGCCCTAACCACTGCGCCAACACCAGGCTATATAGATAAAATATATAAATAAATATAATATATATATGTGTATATATATATATATATATACATGCATATATATATAATATAATATAATATAATATAATATAATATAATATAATATAATATAATATAATATAATATAATATAATATAATATAATATAATATAATATAATATAAATATATACACACACACACACACACACAACCGGGCGTAGTGGCGTGCGCCTGTAATCCGGCTACTCAGAGGCTTGGGTTGGAGGATCGCTTGAGGACGGGAGCTCTGCACTGGGCCGTGCTATGAGAGGGTGTAGGGCAGCCCGGAATCATGGCAAAACCAAATCCTTATCCCTGTGTCGTAAGAGGCGACCAGGGTTGCGTCAGGAAGGGCATCCGGCATAAAACCTGTGCCAAATCAGTATGTGGATCATAACGGATGATCCACTGTGGCAACCCCTAACGGGAGCAGCCGAAGGAGAAACAATATATATATATATATATATATATATATATATATATATATATATATATATATATATATATATATATATATATATATATATACAAATGTAAATATATATTTATACATAAATAAAGATATATATGTATGGAATATACATGTATAAAAAATATATATATATAATATACATAAATAAATATACAAGCCAGTAGGTGACATGGGTGGTCTCTAGACTAAGGAGAATTTGAAATATTTAGATAACAGAACACATCGGATGGCATTTTTGCCATTCGTTATTCCATATAGGAACATGACGAGCAACTATTCATTCATCATTTGTGTTCGATTCCCGAAGCCTACGTTAGGGAATCCCAACGTGAACGTTGGGGTGCAAGCACATAGTAATATAATTGCATACGAGTCAGACAGTTTTTGACGGATCGGGCTGAAAATTGTTGACAAAGAGGTTGATTATAGTGCGCATAAAAGCGCGGAAGCCAATTATTGATTTTCGAAAAAATAATTTTTTCGGATTTTTTCAAAAATTTCAGACCCGTTGCTAGACAACGGTGGCGTCCATAGCAACGGTGCTCAAAAGCATAGAACTCGATCCTGGAATGAACCTACTGGTCAAGTTTCATCAAAATCGGTTGACTCCTCTGGCCTCCAGAGCTGTCCATTACATACAAACAGACAAGCCGGAAGGCGACAAGGGTGGTCGCTATATAATTGCATACTAGGCATAGTTTTTGACGGATTGGGCTGAAAATTTTTGACAAAGAGGTTGATTATAGCGCGCATAAAAGTGCGGAAGCCGATTTTAGATTTTCGAAATGTTTTTTTTTTTGAGGATTTTTCAAAAATTTCAAAGTCCCATTGCTAGGCAATGGTGGTGTCCATAGCAACGGTGCTCAAAAGGATACAACTCGATCCTGGTATGAACCTACCAGTCAAGTTTCATCAAAATCGGTTGACTCCTCTGGCCTCCAGAGCTGTCCATTACATACATAGAGAAAGACTGAAAATCTGAGAATAACGGTAGTCTAGCGACCACCCAACAGACATACAGAAAACCTGAGAATAAGGGTAGTCTAGCAACCACCTAATATATATATATATATATATATATATATATATATATATATATATATATATATATATATATATATATATATATACAGTGGGGAGAACAAGTATTTGATACACTGCCGATTTTGCAGGTTTTCCCACTTACAAAGCACGTAGAGGTCTGTAATTTTTATCATAGGAACACTTCAACTGTGAAAGACGGAATCTAAAACAAAAATCATGAAAATCACATTGTATGATTTTTAAATAATTAATTTGCAGTTTATTGCATGAAATAAGTATTTGATACATCAGAAAAACAGAAACTTGATATTTGGTACAGAAACCTTTGTTTGCAATTACAGAGATCAGATGTTTCCTGTAATTCTTAACCAGGTTTGCACAGACTGCAGCAGGGATGTTGGCCCACTCCTCCATACAGATCTTCTCCAGATCCTTCAGGTTTCGGGGCTGTCGCTGGGCAACACAGACTTTCAGCTCCCTCCAAAGATTTTCTATTGGGTTCAGGTCTGGAGACGGGCGATGCCACTCTCGGACCTTGAGATGCTTCTTACGGAGCCACTCCTTAGTTGCCCTGGCTGTGTGTTTCTGGTCGTTGTCATGCTGGAAGACCCAGCCACGCCCCATCTTCAATGCTCTTGTTGAGGGAAGGAGGTTGTTGGCCAAGATCTTGCGATATATGGCCCCATCCATCCTCCCCTCAATACGGTGCAGTCGTCCTGTCACCTTTGCAGAAAAGCATCCCCAAATAATGATGCTTCCACCTACATGCTTCACGGTTGGGATGGTGTTCTTGGGGTTGTACTCATCCTTCTTCTTCCTCCAAACACGGCGAGTGGAGTTTAAACCAAAAAGCTCTATTTTTGTCTTATCAGACCACATGACCTTCTCCCATTCCTCCTCTTAATCATTCAGATGGTCATTGGCAAACTTCAGACGGGCCTGGACATGTGCTGGCTTGAGCAGAGGGACCTTGCGTGCGCTGCAGGATTTTAATCCATGACGGCGTAGTGTGTTACTTCTGGTTTTCTTTGATACTGTGGTCCCAGCTCTCTTCAAGTCATTGACCAGGTCCTGCCGTGTAGTTCTGGGCTGATCCCTCACCTTTCTCATGATCATTGAGGCTCCATGAGGTGAGATCTTGCATGGAGCCCCAGACCAAGGGAGATTGACTGTTATCCTGAACTTCTTCCATTTTCTAATAATTGCACCAACAGTTGTTGCCTTCTCACCAAGCTGCTTGCCTTTTGTCCTGTAACCCATCCCAGCCTTGTGCAAGTCTACAATTTTGTCCCTGATGTCCTTCGACAGCTCTCTGGTCTTGCCCATTGTGTAGAGGTTGGAGTCTGATTGATTGAGTGTGGACAGCTGTCTTTTATACAGATAACGAGTTCAAACAGGTGCAGTTAATACAGGTAATGAGTGGAGAATGGGAGGGCTTCTTAGAGACAAAATTAACAGGTCTGTGAGAGCCGGAATTCTTACTGGTTGGTGGGTGATCAAATACTTATTTCATGCAATAAAATGCAAATTAATTATTTAAAAATCATACAATGTGATTTTCAGGATTTTTGTTTTGGATTCAGTCTTTCACATTTGAAGTGTACCGATGATAAAAATTACAGACCTCTACGTGCTTTGTAAGTGGGAAAACCTGCAAAATCGGCAGTGTATCAAATACTTGTTCTCCTCACTGTATATACACATATGTAGAATATACATATGTAGAATATACATATATAGAATATGCATATATAAGTATATACATATATAGAAAAAATATATATATACATATATATATATATATATATATATATATATCCCTGTGTTGTAAGAGGCGACCAGGGTTGCGTCAGGAAGTGCATCCGGCGTAAAACATGTGCCAAATCACTATGCGGATCATACGGATGATCCGCTGTGGTAACCCCGAAAGGGAGCAGCCGAAAGATAGATATATATATATATATATATATATATATATATATATATATATATATATATATATATATATATATATATATATATATATATATATATAGAAATATATATATATATATATATATAAATATATATATATATATATAGAAATATATATATATATATATATATATATATATATATATATATATATATATATATATAGAAATATATATATATATATAGAAATATATATATATATATATATATATATATATATATATATATATATATATGTAGAAATATATATATATATATATAGAAATATATATATATATATTCCTGGTGTTCGCTTCATGGTTAGGGTGGCTGGCTTGGGATCCTAGGGTCCTGAGTTCAAATCCCAATCAGCTGTTGAATTAATACCAGATGGGGTTAACTCGACCCATCATCCTTACGAGGTCGGCAAAATGAGTGCCAGCATGCAGGTATACTGTGTCGGAGTGGTGACCCATGCAGGATTGTGTGCAACAGCCAAGGAGACTGCTTAAGCAGCACCAATGCTCCGCATCAAGTATGGTCTCAAAGGATGGATGGATATACATATATATATATATACCTAAAACTCTCATCTTGTATGTATGTATGTATGTATGTATGTATGTATGTTCCTGAAATACAGCCAAAATGGTACACGATAGAGCAAAAATTTTCTGCCCACCTTACTCAGCATTCTCCTGCTGTGTGCAGTATCAAGTTTCGTTCAAATCCGGCAATGAAAAAATGATTAAAAAAATCAATTCCCGATTCAGTCAAGTACTCTTGGGGAGAATTTGATCAATGCAAACAACCTCAGCGGTATAGTTGGCTGGAGCTATCTTTTTTTCTTGAAATTATTTCAGAAAAAATCTCAAACATTTAGTAGAGACAAAGAACGATTTATTTTTAAGCATAAAATAAACATCGCCATTTTGATCTTATACTTCCGTGTTCATGAATAAATAAAATTGTGTTTGGAACATTGCGCACAATAATTTCTTTGACTTTCTTTTCTCCGTTGTTTTTTTTTTTCACATTGACGAGCAATATGAAGTTTCGTTCAAATCGGGCAACGAAAAACTTATTTAAGAATCAATTTACAATTCAGTCAAGTACTCTTCGGGATTATTTGATCAATGCAAACAACCTCAGTAGTATAGTTTGCTGGAGCTATCTTTTTTTTTTTTGAAAATTTTTTATCAACCGCTGTCACAACGGGAACCCAACGAGTTCACGGGTCATCTAGTATATACATATATATGTATGTTATACATTTTCCCTCTATATAATATATATATATATATATATATATATATATATATATATATATATATATATGTATGTAGATATTTATATATTTGTATGTGATACATTTTCTCTCTGTATATAATATACATATATATATATATATAAATAAATATATGTATGTATGTATAAAATATGTACACACTATACATATATATATATATATATATATATATATATATATATATATATATATATATATATATATATATATATATATATATACATTGTTGCGGATTCGCGCCCGCTGGCGTGCGAGCGGCCACGTAACTTGAATCGCGGCACGTCGCCCACCGGACGGACAATCCCGTCGTGACCCTCTCGGACTAACGCCGGGAACTAGTCACGGGTGGGCCTTTCGGCCTCACCACGATCGTGCCAATCGGCCCCCCGCGTGGGATAGGGTTGTTCGCCAAATTCGACCTACCTAAGTACCCACACGGAGGGTAGACCGGGCGATCGCACCTCGCCGCAGGTCGACTTCGGACACGGGCCACTTTAAGCGACCCGTTCCGTACTATCGGGATAACCGAGCGGTGTTATCGTCAACCTCGACGGTTCCGATTAATTATCGGGCGTATTTAGCCCACGACCAACCCTTTACGTGAAGTAAGATGGAGATTCAATTAGAGAAAAGACGAAGCGAAACGGGAGAAACAGTTCAACATAAAGCACATTTATTCCGTGGCAAACGGAAAGCACACATATACAATTACAATAATTATGCACCAAAAGCAAATGTAAAAGTAACACAACAATTCTGCACAAAAAGCAAATGCAACAAAAGAGACACAATGCAGATCTACTACCGACTACGCGAGCACACGGCAACACTTAGACAGTTTTACTTCACAGACGGCGCCGACAACACATATACTCCAAAGCAAAAGAAAAAGGGGCCACCCTCAATGATAAGGGGGCAGACGGGCCTGGGGCCGAGACCGCGTCGATCCTACCCGTCTGGTGATGAGCTGCAAAATGGCGGCGGTGCCCCGACTCCGCAGGCCTCGCTGGCACTGCCTGGAATGGGGTGGGAACGGGGCCCCCTTCTCACACTATCTCAGCGCGGGGGGGAAACAGGGGGGGGGGTTGTTGATGCTCGGGGGAAAGAGGATATCTGGCTGGCTTGGGTCCCGCGACAAGCGACTCCACTGCGACCTCGACCGCGTTCCCGGCCTCCCCTCTCCGCAGCTCCCCGACTCTGACACGAGCGCAGACCTCCACAAAGCTTCTTGGCTTCTCCAGCCTCTCTGGACCCCGACAGACACTTTCTCGACTGATTTCGCCGCCACCACAACTCTCCAACTCTTTCCTCTTCTCAACTCTCTCAAATTCGCCCCGCGCTCGGCGCTTTATAGTCCGACAGGAGAAATCATATGCAGATTTTTGGATCAGGAACGGCTCGGGGGCGGAGCCACGCTCCCCCATTGGACGGAGGAAAAGTGGGCGTGAATCATTCTTGATCCGCGAATCTGCATATAGCGATTATACTCCGACGCGCCTGGAGGCGGGGCCAAATCGCCCCACGCTCGCTGATAGGACGGAACAGAAGTGGGCGTGAATCATTCTTGATCCGATTTCTCGGAAAGGCTGGTGTTTTTGCACCCGCTGCTCGGTGCGCGCCCTGTACGAGTCCAGTATCGGTGCCCACAAGCGGCGCGGGAATGGCGGTGATGCGATGGTTGCGAGGGCGAGTTGTGACGGTAAAGGTCGTGGCTGTTGGCGTTGCTGTTGTTGTGAAGCGGCGTTGCGGTTGGTGGTTGGTGTGTGAAAGCGGTTGTGGAGAAGGTGGATGTTGTGAAGGCGGTTCTGGAGAAGGTGGCTGTGGTTGTCGAGATGCGGTTGGTGGTGGTTGTGGTGGTAGTAATGGCGGTTGGTCCAAAATAAAGATAGTAAAAGAAAAACGGCTATCGAAAAGGGTCGCAGCCCGAATGAATGACATTTATTCCCTCTAAACAACGGGTTTGGGCTAACTACACATATACTTACAGAGATATCTCACCTACGGGACCTGAATGGTGATTTGCGAATTTCCTCAACCACAACAATATATGTATATGTATGTATATATATATATATATATATATATATATATATATATATATATATATATATATATACACGTTTATAGAATATATATTTTGAATATATATATATATACATATATATATATATATATATATATATATATATATATATATATATATATATATACACGTTTATAGAATATATATGTATATTTTGAATATATATATATATATATATATATATATATATATATATATATATGTATATGTATGTATGTATATATATATATATATATATATATATATATATATATATATACTAGAGCCTGGTGTGTTGGCGCAGTGGTTAGGGCAACGGCTTAGGATCCAAAAGGTCCTGAGTTCAAGCCCCGTTGGGCCACTGAATTAATACACCAGGGGGTTGACTCAGCCTGTCATCCTTCCAAGGTCGGCCAAATGAGTACCAGTGTACTGGGCCGGTGTATACCCCGGTTAAAATAGGTGTACCATATCCCTGTGTCATAAGAGGCGACCAGGGTTGCGTCAGGAAGGGCATCCGGCGTAAAACATGTGCCAAATCACTGTGCGGATCATACGGATGATCCGCTGTAGCGACCCCTAACGGGAGCAGCCGAAAGAAGAAGAAGAAGATATATATATACTAGCCGAAACCCCGTCAAAGACGGATTCCGTTCATTCAACCACCCCTACCAGCTCACCCACACTCGAGGGACATGGACTGGACAGGGCGTGCTTTCCCCCACCTACTCATCCCCCGCCACTGCCCATTCCCCCCCCACCTTCAATTTGCTTTCCCCAAAAATTTAATTACCCCGGCCACGCCCCCACCCCTGCCCCACTTGCCTCCAGGCCCCCGCCCCCCTGTCCACCCCCTCAACCCCGCCTAATTCACCCCCCGCCCACTCATCCCCCGCCACATTTCCCCCGTCTCTTGCTTTCAATTTGCGTACCCCCGCCAAAAAATTTGCTTACCTTGCCCCCCGCCTCCTCACTCCCTGCCCCCGCCTCTTCACTCCCTGCCCCCGCCTCTTCACTCCCTGCCCCCGCCTCTTCACTCCTCACCCCCGTCTCAACGAAAAGTGTTTATTCTGCTTCATAGTTGGAGGTTGACTATTGCCACTATGTGCGATGCACTCTTACAGGTACGAAGTCTCTTTCAGTCCAGGTCACAGTACTGAGAAAAACGTGACGCGACCACTAGGAGGAGCACAAAATTGGTCCTTCAGTATTCCTTCAGCTATATGCAGATATAATATATAGAAGATACAATGTTTCTTGTAACATTTTTTTGTGTCAAATTCACATTCTGAGGTAGTCAGCATGTGCAGAAGAGGGTTTTACATTACAGACGCTATTTTTGAGGAGTGGAATTACACCTCTCAGCAGTGACGGTCTGTCGACGACAGACGTAATGACGTCAGCGAATGACCGATGATGTCATGACGTCCTGACGCCTCTCAGCGGTGACGTCACACGTTGCCAAGTAAACGAATGTAAAACGAAAAGTGTTTATTCTGCTTCAGAGTTGAAAGTTGACTTTTGCCACTATGTGCGATGCACTCTTTCTGGTATGAAGTTTCTTTCAGTCCAGGTTACAGTACCAAGAAAAACGTGACGCGACCGCTAGGAGGAGCACAAAATTGGTCCTTCAGTATTAATATATAGATATTGTTACAGCCATGGGTACCGAGTGTATTATGAGGGGGTTTAATCCCCGTTTGTCCTCGGAAGAGCCGGACCTGGGGCCACCGCTCACAATTAACTTTGCGGTATGGTGTGTTGCTTTAGAACCACAAACGCCACCCAGTTAACCATGAGTTCCAGTGTCCACCATCTAATTATGCCGTTTAACTTGAGGTCACCTGAACGGGGAGCGCGCCCTCCGCAAGGCACCAATGTTATCTTGATTATATCTTAATTAGGACGGCCGAGCGCTTAACCACTGGTGCGTGCCGACTATTATTGGTCAAGTCGTGTGGTAATTACCTCCCAGTCTATCTAGGTTCAGACAATGCTGGATCAATGGAAGGAAAGGACAAGCGCGGACAGGTTGGAACGTCAACAAATAATTTATTAATTAGAAAATAAATAAAAAGAACCTTTTATTTATATGAGGTAAAAATAAATAAATTCCAAATCAAACAAAATGATCGCAAGCAAATAAAGAAATTAATCAGGCAAAATCAAAGTGATAGGAAAAGAGACAAGGAGCAGATGCTTATCTGGGATTGACTTACTTTACAACTAAACAAAGACAAGGGTACCCAGCAGATCATTCGGGGGGGGGGGGGTCAACTCAACAGTCACTACCATCTCACTCACCAAAGAGAAGTCGTCCGTCAAACAAAAACGTCCTGAAATGTGTGAGCGTGCCTCGTCCATTGCCAACAACCAGCCTTGCCGTGCACCCACCTGCCGTGGAACCGAAGAAGCAGCCGTCTGACTGGAACAGATATACCTATATATACTGTATATATATATATATATATATATATATATATATATATATATATATATATATATATATATGTACAGTATATTACACAGATGTTGCTAAGGAATAACTGGCACAAATATGTCGGTGCAAAATGTCAATAAATAAAGGATTCTGCAGAAATATATTGAGAGAAGACAAAGTGAAATAACTATATTGTGAGAAGACTAAGCTATCGAACTATATTTTGAGAGAAGACTAAGCTGTGTAACTATATATTGAGTGAATGCTAAGCTATATCACTGTATTTTGAGAGAAGACTGAGCTATCCAACTATATTTTGAGAGAAGTCTAAGCTACATCACTGTATTTGGAGAGAAGACTAATCTATCTATATTTTGAGAGAAGACTAGGCTACATAACTATATTTTGAAAGAAGACTAAGCGAAATCACTGTATTTTGAGAGAAGAATAAGTGATACAACTATATTTTGAGAGAAGACTAACCTATATAACGATATTTTGAGAGAAGACAAAGCTATATAACAATATTTTGAGAGAAGACTAAGCTATCTAACTATATTTTGAGAGAAGACGAAGCTATCTAAGTATATTGTGAGAGAAGACTAAGCTATGTAACGATATTTTGAGAGAAGACTAAGCTATCTCACAGTATTTTGAGAGATGAGTAAGCTATCGAACTATATTTTGAGAGAAGACAAAGCTATCTCACTGTATTTTGAGAGATGAGTAAGCTATATAACTATATTTTGAAAGAAGACTGAGCTATGTAACTATATTTTGAGAGAAGACTAAGCCATATAACTACATTTTGAGAGAGGGTAAAGCTATATCACTGTATTTTGAGAGAAGACTGAGCGATATAACTATATTTTGAGAGAAGACTAAGTTACATAACTATATTTTGAGAGAAGCCTCAGCTATATAACTATATTTTGAGAGAAGACTAAGCTATATAACTGTATTTTGAGAGAAGACTAATCTATCTCATGATATCTTGAGAGAAGACCAAGCAATAGCATGATATTTTGAGAGAAGACCAAGCAATACAAGTATATTTTGAGAGAAGGCTAAGCTATACAACTATATTTTTAGAAGACTAAGCTATGTAACTATTTCAAGAGAAGACGAAGCTTCTTCTTCTTCTTTCGGCTGCTCCTGTTAGGGGTCGCCACAGCAGATCATCCGTATGATCCGCATAGTGATTTGGCACATGTTTTACGCCGGATGCCCTTCCTGACGCAACCCTGGTCGCCTCTTACGACGCAGGGATATGGTACACCTATTTTAACCAGGGTATACACCGGCCCAGTATACTGGTACTCATTTCGCCGACCTCGGAAGGATGACAGGCCGAGTCAACCCCCTGGTGTATTAATTCAGTGGCCTAACGGGGCTTGAACTCAGGACCTTTTGGATCTCAAGCCGCTGCCTTAACCACTGCGCCAACACCAGGCTTAGAGAAGACGAAGTTATCTAACTATATTTTGAGAGAAGACGAAGCTATCTAACTATATTTTGAGAGAAGACGAAGCTATCTAACTATATTTTGAGAGAAGACGAAGCTATCTAACTATATTTTGAGAGAAGACGAAGCTATCTAACTATATTTTGAGAGAAGACGAAGCTATCTAACTATATTTTGAGAGAAGACGAAGCTATCTAACTATATTTTGAGAGAAGACGAAGCTATCTAACTATATTTTGAGAGAAGACGAAGCTATCTAACTATATTTTGAGAGAAGACGAAGCTATCTAACTATATTTTGAGAGAAGACAATCACTCACTCACTCACTCACTCTCTCTCTCTCGCAGCCTGTGGCTGCTGGTTGCATCATTGCTTGGGACGTGGCGATGCTGCTGATGCAGTGTCCCCCTTACCAGCACTCTGGTACTCATTTTGCCGACATCGGAAGGATGACAGGCTGAGTCAACCTCCTGGTGTATTAATTCAGTGGCCCAACGGGAATTGAACTCAGGACCCTAGGACCCCAAGCCACCAACCCAACCACTAAGCCAACACCAGGCTGAGAGAAGACTAAGCTATATAACTATATTTTGAGAGAAGACTAAGCGACATAACTATATTTTGAGAGAAGACTAATCTATATAACTATATTGAGCAAAGAGTGAGCTATATAACCTCATCAACTATGAAAGAAAAGAAATCTATGCTTTGTCCAGTTGATGATGCGTTATAAAATGTCTGCAGATAATCATTTAGCCCCAAACACCAATTTTAATCATTGTGATTTGTGCTAATTGAATGGAATCTCCACCCGCCCCACTCCCCTCCCCCAATCCTTCCTTCTCCCACACCCCCTTTCGAGAAACTGGATGTACCCCTGCCAACCGAGTTACTTCCTGCACGGTATTTAACATTTACCGAAGGAATAAATTCACAAGCAAAAGTGTACTGCACTGTATTTTAACGGGCACACCCAATGCTCCATGGGTTGGGTTCCGATTGTCTGCCAGTCCCTATACGGGATTCTGGTTTGTATCCTCGGATCCTGGTCCAGCTCCACTGGGGAGGGAGCGCCAGACGGACAGCACAGCTGCATCCCAAATGACTTAAATTATTGTGAGGGTTTGCAAAAAACATCGTTCCTTCGATTCAACAAATTTTCTCAAAGCATAAACTTTGATGTTCAGCAATGGGCACCACAACCGTGACTTTATAAAGTAAATGCATCTTTTAAAGCATACAAACATATAGGTGGGCTGGAGTGTCCCAAGGCAGTACTATATTGAGCCCAGTCTTGTTCCTCATCTATATTAATGACCTACCATTCCAATGCTCAAAAAAACTCTTCCTTTCAGCAGACTCCACATTGTGCCAACTAGCAGCTGTATGTGTCTCACTCTTGCTCTTTTTGCTCATAAGGAAATTATTAGACTCTGGTCTGATATGTGGAACATGTCTTTCAATCCTGAAAAATATCAGTCTCATTCTCTCGCTTTGAAAGAATCTTCAAACGAACTCACTGATCTATTCCCTTGGCAATCCACTGGTCAAGGTAGTGTCTTGAACTTCTAGGCCTAAACATCAGCCATAACCTTTCTTGGCCCAACCACATAGCAAAGATGGCCAAGAAAGCCAGCCACAGACTGGCCATCGTCCGTCGATCCAAGTCTTTCCTTGTCAAATCAGAGATACTCACAGTATACAAGACTTCTGTCCATACCTCAATACAGTACTGCTCTCTGCTATGGGCTGGTGCTCCAGCATCATGTGTCTTACTCGTACCTTGATCCTGTGGAACCTAAAGCCTTCAAAACTATTGGCATCACCCATGATGAGGTCGTAAGACAGTCTGTTGCTTTCACATCACAGGCAGGTCAGTGGTTGCTGTTTCCTTCTGTATATTCTCCAACAATGCTCCCTCTGATCTCCACCAATCCTCTCCAGCATTTCCATGATTTATGCATTCTTCCAATAACTTCCTCTTTGGTGTACCCTCAAAAATCCAGGCTGACTGCACACCTCAACTCTTTTATACCTCACTTCTATCTATGGAACCACCTCCGAATAAGGCTGTTAAATAATAATAAATAAGAATTAACCCATTCCCCATGCTGTGGGAGATGGGGTTTTTGCAATCACTTATGTGTGTGTCTGTCTGTCTGTCTGGGTCATAACTTTTGTTACCATCAAATTTTCAAAAAATGTCATCAAATTTTCAATAAGCTTTCTTATGAGATGGAGAAGACAAACTAATAATTTGGTCAAAAGTCAAAGTCACATAAAATCATCAATATTCATCAAATTGACCTGAAATTTAAAGAATTTGCATATTGGGTCAGTAAATTAGTTTTCCAAACAAAAGTTATTAGCCGATTGTGTTTTGCATCAAAAGGTCAAGGTTGTATAAAATCGTCAATTTTCATCCGATTGACTTGAAATTTGAATAAAATTCGCATTTGCATGTAGTTCATTTATAAAGGGTAACCAAAAATCGTCAGTTTTTTGGGTATTTTTATGACTTCGCTGACAAAATCGTCAGTGGCATTGTTTTCGGGTTGTCCATCCGTCTGTCCTTCCGTCTGTCCATGCTCATTTTCTGTTTTCTCTGCAACTGCTTATCCGATCGACACGAAATTTTCACTTGAGGTGCGACTTTACTCATGCAGAATATTTTAATAATTATGGATGTCATAGGTGACGTGGTGTGGCAGCCATGTTGGAAAAAAAGGACAAAATTTGGACCTCTGTATCTCTGCTCCATGGAAAAAAACATTTTAACTTGGCACATGTGAAGTACTCTCCATGGGAAACAAGTGTGATTTTTTTGATGATGTCACAAGTGGCTTCGTTATGACATCATCATTGCATATGTCGAACCCTTTATTCGATCAATATGAAAATTTTGAGGGTGATCTCGGGCTAAATTGTATGGGGGAAAAAATTGATGATGTCATCTGTCACGTGGTTTAGCAGCCATATTTCTAATAATGATAATAATGGCAGAATGCTATTAAAACAGCCGTACTTTATATGTACATGGAGAGTTCAAATTTGGCGTGGAATTTATAATTCAAGAAATGAAAAGTCCAAGTTCACTGATGAAACTTCACCTGTTCCACAGTGTTCCTTTTTTACATGTACATCGTTATCTCATCGATATGGTAAATGGTAATGTATTGATGCCATCTGAATATAAATCTTAGGGATGGGTACGCAGCCATTTCAGGACTCGTGCTTTGACATTTTCTTTATCTGTACAAGTTATGCCATCGAGATGTTATAAATGAATCAGAGATAAAATATCTCAACGCAAGTCTGGACTGTATGGAGATTATTTTGCACTTACTAACCAATCTCTGCTACAGTGTGCCCAGGCCCTAAGTGGTCTCAGATTCGAGAAGTCCTTTATTTATACCAACCTTGAATTTAACGTGAGAATCAATGATAGCTTCCACACTTCCAACAATGATGTCCAATTTTTCTGTAAGTTCACATTTCATAATTCAGCGATTCTCCAACATCAACTGCTCAACACATTTAATGTTTGCTTGAGTGTCAGTATTTGGTTGCTTGTAAGAATGTTCAAGATCACTCCCCAATTCACAGTCATTCTTGGACTTATTGTGCCATTTATAGACTTGAACTATATGAGAGAGGTGGGTTTTGATCAATAAATTGTGCAAACAAGCTCCTCTAAACACCTGCTGGTTTGATGCTCTCTTTCACAAGCAGATTACTGATGCACCTCTGTTCGACACCAGACATGACTGTTCCACCGCCAATTTGATTTTATCTCGTCTTCATGTCACTTTCGAAGTAACTTGTTATGGGTTGACAAGATAAGTACATTTCCACATTAAACTTTAATGTTCGACTTCATCGCTTTGACCTTGTTGGCGATTTTCTTTGCAAGCATTTTTCATCTCATTTAAGGGAATCTTCCAAGTAGAGTGCAGATTATTTATAGGATGGATGGCAAACTCTTCAACCTTAGTAAACAGAGAGAAGAGCAAGATCTCTGTCTTTCATCGTGGAGCTACAGTACGCAGATGATAATGCCATTTTTGCTCAAAGCGAGGAGTATCGTCAGTCCATTCTTAACGCATTCAGAATAGCATGTCAGCATCTGGATCTTTCCGTCAACATTAAGAAGACGAAAATCCTGTTTCAGCCATCTCCTATTGAGGAACTGCAAGCTCCTCAATCCAAATCAACAGAGAGGTTTTGGAGAATGTTGATCACTTCCCCTACCTCGGGAGTCATCTCTCTCGCCCAAGGCAGACATATACGCAAAGTTCCTGCACCATCTGAATTGCACTAGTGCTGCCTTCGCACATCTCGGGTATAGTCATTAATGATCACAATATTCGTAATGGAACCAAGCTCCTTGTATATTTGGAGGTTGTTTCCAACTCTGCTGTCTGGCTTTGAAACCTGGATGAAATATCGAAGGCATTTGAAGATCCTGGAGAGACATCAATGCTGCCTTCACCAAATCTTGAGGATTAGATGGGAGTACAAGGGCACAACATCAGCGTTTTTGAAGAACTACTAGCATTGGGGCAACGGTTATCCATCAACAGCTTTTATGGACAAACCACGTTGTTTGAATGTCAGACTCTCTCCTTCCTAAACAAGTGTATTTGCAGCTGAGAGATGGACAGGGAACTCACGGAGGACAAAGGAAGTGGTACAAAGACACTTTGAAGGCGAATATGAAGAAGTGTGACATTGATGTCGACGACTGGGAAAGCATTGCCAGGGATTATCTGAGATGGAGAAAAATGTTGCATGAGAGGTCCCTCCACTTTGCAGCATCACACAGACAGCAAAAAGAGGACAATTGTTGATGGAGGAAAGAACACCAACATAGCAGCCAACTCACCAGTGCACCTGAAAACATCTGTCCTAACTGCACCAGGCTATGTGGTTCAAGTTGGACTCAGTCACTTGCGAACTCACAAATTAAATCTGCTTCGAGAAGACGATCTTACCCACAAGAGAGTGATATGATGACGATGACGATGATGATGATGATGAACTGCAAAAAGTCCACGTGAACCTTGAATCACCTTCCTCGAGCTTGCACAATTACTTTACAGCACAGTTCATATCTTGAAGTGCAAATAAACTTGCAATGCAAAGAAAAAAAACTATAAAGCAGTCACATGACTTTAATCAAGGACCTTCATATTTTCATGTTTATATACGACGAGGCAATTCCTCACATCCCAACGTTAAACAAATGGGCTTCAGCTGATTGATACACATACTCTAATAATATGCACATTTTAACGTTCATCCACACTGTTGTGTATGTGTACACCTGTATAATTTCAGTAAAGTTGTGCTATTGGATGTAATCCCTCATTGGATGGCTTGCCAGCTCAACTCTTTTGGTAAGGTCACTAACTCTAGGCTGACGATGGCCAGTGAGTCAGAAACGTGTCTGTGGATTGATTACTTTTTCCAAGGAGTGTGCTGACACTGCCAAAAGAATGATTCTCAAGTCTGTTGGCTGACTAAAGCAGCAATGGGTGGTTCTCTGTCCTTCACCGATTGAAACAAAAGCTGGAATTTCCATTCCAGCTTAAGTTGCAATCATCATAACCCCACCTGTGGCTCTGACGTCAGGAAGACACTTGGAAAGGAAGATCCAACAATAAAGATTTGGTCACATTTTTCTCATCATCATAATAAAAACGTCATAATCATGTATAATACGACTTTGGATGAAAATGCACAAAGCAACTGTGCCATTGAATAAAATATCTCTTCGAGGTACTTTGCAATCTGCTGCATATGTTCCCAAAATCCCATCAGAGTTGATGCGGAAAGCATGCATGCGGCCGCACTCTGCGCCAGCAACATGTCACTGCTGTATTGTTTGGGGTCATTATTATGGCTTTACCGAATTGCCTTACATTGGGGGCACGGGAATACGACGCACGAACACGGCACCCCCCTTATCGTCAATTCTGCATTTCCATCTGCCAAACTTAGCTTCGTAATAGGTGTAAAGAGGCTTGTGGGGTGGCTTGTTAAATGCCCATGCCGAACGTACACATTGAGGAGAGAGAGGTGCGGGGGGGAGGATACGGGAGGGGGTGCCTACAAGGATACTCTCGGGATATGTTTCCCAAGCAGCATTGGGATCTAAACGAGATGAGACAAATTTCTATCCCAGATGAAGCCCAAACAATTTTTGTTCTGTTTACTTAAATAGATATTGGGTTTCCATCGCCGATGTACGTGTATATACAGGGTGGGCAATAAATATCCAACACATTTTCAACCTGTGTAAAATTCGAAAAAATGTTAAAAGATAATATTCTTTTCATTTCAGATTATAAAGGACCCTTGCAAGATTTACTAAGATGGTGGAGTGGATGTTTCCTGACAAAATCCAAATGGTTCAACAACTTAGTGAAGATGACAAACAAACAAAGATGGAATTTTGTAACACATTCCTTCGGATGTTCAAGGAAGATGACAGGTTCATTGAAAGACTCATGTCAGACGAAGCTCATTTCAAATTTACAGGTTATGTTGACAAGCAGAACACTCAATTTTTGGTGGAAGAAAAAAAAATCCTGAGCAGTTCCACCAATGAAACCTCACAAAGTGAACATGTCATGGTGTGGTGTGGCATTTCTTGCGTCATTGGGCCGTAGTATTTTTCCGCTGCCAATGGAGCAACTGTTCCAGTAACATCTGAGTGATATCAATAAATTACAAGGAATTTTCTTTCTCCAAAATTAAGGAACATGGAATTTTATGGTCAAACCTGGTTCCAACAAGATGGGGCAACTGGTGTATCAATGTCACTCCTGAAGGACCTTTTCCCAGATAATCTCATTTCACGATTTGGAGATGTTTCATGGCCAGCCAGAAGTCCGGATTTAACAGCACCCGATTTCTTCTTGTGGAGGTACTTGAAATCAACTGTCTCACAGACAAGACCAAGGACTATTCAAGATTTATGTAAGTAAATTGAACAGGAAATAGACCGTATTCCACTTAAAACCTGAACGAAACCGATGCAAAACGTAGTTGTTTGTGTACATCAATACATACATGAAAATGGAAGTCACTTAAAAGGTATTATTTTCAAGAACTCGGCCTTACAATAAGCTGAAGTATTCTGCTAAAACTGCTGTTTTGTTGGGTAGTGGAGTATCCGCCTGGTGTTGGTTTAATGGTGAGAGTGGTGGGCTTCGGATCCTCAGATCGTGAGTTCAAATCCCACTAGGTTGTTGAATTAATACCAGGTGGGATTGACTCTGCCTGTCATGCTTCCGAGGTCGGCAAGTATCCTGTGTCGAAGTGGCGACCCATCCAGGATTGTGCCCAATAGCGAAGGAGACTGCTTAAGTCGCACCAAAATGCTGTACGGAGTATGGTCCTGATGGATGAATGAATATTCTCATTTTCTATTAAGTTTTAATTTCCACATTAAATGTAAATGTGTCAGTTATTTCTACACACACACACAAACCCTTTTATTTGTATGTATAGTTTTGGACAATGTATATATATATATATATATATATATATATATATATATATATATATATATATATATATATATATATATATATATATATATATATATATATATATATACATATATATATATATATATATATATATACATATATATATACATATATATATATATATATACATATATATATACATATATATACATATATATATACATATATATATATATATATATATATATATATATATATACATATATATATATATATATATATATATATATACATATATATATATACACATACATGGAATTTTTTTGTGATGTAAATTGAGACTTCATGCCCTGAACCCCTTGCTAACCCAACCATAAGTTCTCAACCTCTCCACCCAACCCTAAGTCCTCAACCCCCCAACCCAACCCAAGTCCTCAACCCCACCAAACCTAACCCCAAGTCTCCTCAACAGGTCAGGTCAGGTATGGGAGCATGTGCCAGAACAGAGCGTCGCTGCGTCCACTTTCCGTCGGTACTCCAGGGGCCTCCGTCTGGCCATCCCCCAGGCAGATGCCAGGCCCATCCCCATGAGATGGTGGTCAACCTGCTGCAACCATGAGGCACGTGGTCAGCCCACTGGCCTCCTTCACTCATGAGACTCCCTCGCTGAGAGAATCTGGTGAGCAGGATCAGCATCAGGAAAACGAGCCACATGTCCATACAGCCGCAACTGACGCTCACGGACTATGCAGGTAACAAATCTCATCCGAGTCTCTCTCAGCAACCGCTCGTTGGACACAAAATCCGACCAGCGATAGCCAAGGATTTTCCGAAGACACCTGGTACCAAAGGAATTAAGTCTCCATCTCAGATCTTTGGTCAGAGTCCAAGTCTCGCACCCATAGAGCAAGACTGGAAGTACCAAGGACCTGAAGACTCGGACTTTCGTCCTCCCGCACAGGTACCGGCAGCGTCACACCCCATGATCCAGTGAATCCATGACTCCCCAGGCCCGACCCAGACGTCTATTGACCTCTGACTCGCAGCCAGCAGAGACATGAATATCACTGCCAAGGTAAGTGAATCTCTCCACGACCTCAACATCCTCACCACAAACAGACACAGACAGGACAGCAGCATCCAAGATGTCACCGAAAGCCTGGATCTTAGTTTTGACCCAAGAAACCCGTAATCCCAGCGGCTCCGACTCCTCATTCAGCACCTCGAGGGCCCCCAAAAGGATGTCTAAAGTCTCCGCAAAGATGACTGCATCGTCTGCAAAATCAAGGTCCGAGATCTTGACATTCCCAAACGATGCACCGCAACTTGATCTCTCCGACATCCTCCCTAAAATCCAGTCCATACAAGTGCTGAAAAGTGTGGGGGCAAGTACACATCCCTGACGAACTCCAGTAACAACTGGAAATAAGTCAGAGGTGGTACCACCACACTTCACAGCACTCTCAGAACCAGAGTAGAGTTCAGACATCAGATCGATCAGTTTTGGTGGCACCCCACGAAGACCAAGAATCCTCCAGAGGACATCCCGATTCACTGGATCGAACGCTTTACAGAGATCAACATAGGCTGCAAGCAGCCCTTGCCGAAACTCTCGTCTGCGTTCGGTGAGGACACGAAGGGCAAGGATACGGTCAATCGTTGACCTCTCTGGTGTAAAGTCTGACTGCTCTGGACGCTGGTGCTCAAGCAGATGGTGGCGAACTCTATCAAGAATTATCCGAGCAAAGACCTTGCCCGGCACTGAGAGCAGCGTCACCCCTCGGTAGTTGTTGCAGTCTTGGCGATCACCCTTCCCTTTCCAGAGAGGGACAACAAGGCCCCTCTTCCAGTCAGTTGGGATGATGCCTGTGTTCCAGGCAGAGCACAAAACTGCATGCAACGACACGAGTGCAGCATTTCCACCAGCCTTGAGAAGTTCGGCATGGATGCCACAAATCCCTGGAGCTTTGCCCCGTTTCAACTGGTTCACCGCAGCCCGTGTTTCCACAAGCGAAGGTGGACCACAGTTGATTCGTGGGTCAGCAACAGGGATTGTAACACCCTTGACGTCCAACTTGACAGCTGGGGGATCAGCCTGGTACAACCGCTCAAAGTAACCGGCCCAGCGGGCCTTCACTTCAGACTCCTCTGTCAAGAGCCTACCACTCTCTGCTCGAACTGCAGTGCTCCGAGGGATGGGCTTGGATGAACGTAATGCGCGAATTCCCCTGTAAGCGGGACGAGAATCACCTGTCCACAGGTGATGCTCTACCCCCTCACAGATTCCTCGCACATAGGCCTCCTTGTCCACCCTCAGTGCACGTACAGTTTTACGCCTCAGCTCCCTGAACAGCTCAGCTCTGCCATTCAGCCTGGCCCTGCGACTCTGGTCAATGGTATCCAGTGTCCCTTGAGAGACAAAATTCTTCTTTGCCCTGCGGTGAGCTCCAAGACATACACCAGCAACATCAAGGACGGTGGTCTTAAAGGCGCTCCACAACTCTTCAGGACCCCCCAAATCACCCAGACCCCCCAAGTGTCCACTCAGCCTGTTCGCAAACTCCTCAGCTACTCTCTCATCCCTGAGCTTGGCAACATCCAGCCTAGGCTGGGATGGTACCATTCTCCAGGATTTAAGGTGCAGCTTTAGAGTTGCTACAACAAGCTTGTGGTCAGTATTGAGGAACTGAGCACTCCGGTAGACCCTGCAGTTCTGGATCATCCTCCAACGACCGTCAATGAGGACATGGTCAATCTCCTTTGCCACACTGCCAGCGTTGGAATACCAAGTCCAGCGATGAGCTTGTGGGCGCTGAAACCATGAACCAGCCACCCTAAGTCCATGACTTCTTGCAAAGTCAAGGAACTTAGTGCTATTCTGGTTCATAGTTCCTGACCCATGGGGACCAACACACACCTCATAACCATCCCTATCAGTTCCAGTCGATGCATTGAAATCCCCCAAGACTAGAAGTGTATCTCGTCTGGGGCACTGATCAACCACAGACTCGAGCGTGGAATAGAATGCATCCTTCACGGTGAGATCACTCGCCTCAGTCGGAGCATAAACAGAGACCACGGAAATGACACCTAAGGAGTGACGAATCCTTAATCTCATAATACGCTCGTTGACCGGTGTTACCTCAATTATCATTGGGGTCAGCTTATTGGACACAGCTACAGCAACTCCTTGGGTATGGTAACCATCAAAGCGACCACCCACCATTATCTCGCCGCAATCTGGTCTCCGAACCTCAGAGAGAGCTGCAATCCCGATGTCCAAACGCTTGAGCTCAGATGATAACAGAGACAGGTGATCATCCTCTCTTAGGGATAGGACATTCCAGGCACCCACCCGAAGGGACCACCTCAGGTTAACCCAAGGAGACCGCCGTCTGGTGGCGTCTCCTCAACCCCACTCTCCTAACTCTGTCTCCCTCTACCGCAACTGCTCTCTGACCTCTCCTCTCACTCTCTTCTTCAAGTCCTCAACCCCCCACCAAAAAAGCCTCAACCTCCTTCACCCAACTCTCTGTCCACAACCCCAACTCTTTGTCCTTCCCTCCCACTTCTTATTCAAGTTCTCAGTTCCCCCCTCCTGACCTCAAATCCTCAACTTCACTCTCCCAACTCTCCGCCCTCCTCCCCTCCAACCCCAAATCTATCTGTCCCTCTCCCATTCTTAACAATGTTACATTAGGATACACAATGAGCTTTGACGCAGGAGGGGGCAATTCAGCCCAACATGCCTGAGTTGTTCATGTTTCCGTTCGTGAAGAACAATGTTAAAAGTAAAGACATCATTCAATAATCATCACACATACGAAGAATTGTGGCAGGGAGCCTTGCCTTGCTAATTCAAGGTGATATGTGAAAGATTTAATCATGGTAGTTCAGGAACAAAGAAATTATGCATTTCAAAGTGACGTTCACCATTGACTGGTGCTTCTTCCAAAAAAAAACAAACAGAAAAGGACCAATGATGTGTGATTCCCTGAAAGAACACCAGACATTGTTTTTTGGTGTTGATAGATTCTCTTTAATGTTGCCAGACTTCGTGAGGTTTTCTTCCGTCCCTAAAATGCAGTAATTGTGGTGGTTGACTTTACCGATGTAGAAGTTGCCATATCAGTAAATATCTCAAGAAACATATGGGAATTATGGATTTCACAACAGTAATAAGAACAACATGAATTAATATGCACGAAACTTCACGAATTGTGCTTTCATATGCCATTTACAGTTTGCTTCTATCATGTGTACCTCAAAAGTTATGAACGTTCAAAGTTGCACAAGGACTTTATGCACAAACTATATGGGTATATAATTGGGAACAACCAATCAAGCTTGGGTTATTCAGACTTACGTAAACCATAAAGAAGATTGTTGATTTAAAAGTGTAGCAAAAATTATCTCGCGAGTGCAACACCAAAATGATGGATCAAACAACCTCCTTATTTCCTTGTTTGAGGTCGTACATGAACAGGAGTGTGCAACAACTTCTTACATTCAGTCAAGCACCGAGGACACTGTGGACCCTTTGTATACGGTATAACATTCCATTCCACATTCGAAATGGAAATATTTAAATCCAAGTGGGTAGATTCCCAACAAAGAATCAATCACCTTCAAGCGAGGTAGTGTGGATGTGCAAGCCAAGCTCCACCCCTCTCTCCCACCAATTGGAAAACATGACAGACGATGGTGGAGTGGCCAAAACGCTGTTATTTCATGTTTTAACATCAATTTGATTAATAATATTGAAGGCTTTAATTGCAGCATTGACATTCAGCATGTGGAAAGAGTCATACAGCAAATTGCAAGAAAATTTGGCCAGGGTTAAAAAGGAATAAGGAAGAAACGTGTGTGTGTGTGTGTATGTGTGTGTGTGTGTGTGTGTGTAAAAAGTAACACACTGCAGTAAAATAATAAATTATTTATTCAATCGTAACGTTGGAGAACAAGCTAGTTCTCTTCCTCAGAGGCGTTAAGAGCAGTGGTGACACTGCATTAAGTTCCGTTGGAGATGGTATACGTTGTGGATTGTTGCAGCAAAAATAAAAGCATCAGAATAATTTGAATGCAGGGAGCCTTGTGATTGGTGTGAACCTTCTCATGATGAGGCGTTCAGTTTTATTATCTACTTTACTGTTCCCCAAGGTGGCCCAAATGAACCGAATTTGGGGTGGCGGCACGCACGGGATGTAGATTGGTGGAAGATTGTTTTTTTTTTTTTTTACCTTTTTAAGGGTTTATTTATAAAGATTATGGGGGAGAAGGTGGATGGGACGAGCAGTTTGGAACAGTCTACCCAAGACAAAAAGACCCAAACAGGGAAATAGGGGCATTCAAACTTATGTAAAATGGTGAATATAAATAAATAAATAAAACCTAACCCACACGAGGTGCCACAAAAAACTCATTCACTTCAACAATGGGGTATTTCGGCGAGGACTTGGCAATGCGTGGAGTGCAGAGTGATGCTGCAGCCTGTTATTGATGCAGGAGCTAGGAAACGAGAGCCAGCTATGAAGAGAGCACCCAAAATGATGACAGCTAGTGATTTTTATTTTTATTTTTTGTATACCTTGGTCGAGGCTCGTATGAGAGCTAACACACAACTCACAGCAAGGAGGCATGAGACAAGAGGGGTGGGAGTGGAAGGGACAAAACATTGGGGAACAGACACAGGTGAACTGTGGAAGGGAGAGGGATGGGGATGGGACGGGGAACATGGCGAGGAGAAGATGGACATTACAGGGACTTTCAGGAAGGAAAACAGGAGAATTGAAGGAAGTGGGCATGGGTGGATTATCGGGGGTAGAAAAGATCGAGGATTTGGATGGGGGAAGATAAGAGGTGGTGGTGAACAGCTGTTTTGAAAGCCTGGAGGGAAGAATGGGAAAGAATAGAGTGAGGAAGTTTATTCCAAAGGCGGGAAAAAAGAGGAATGAAAGAGTGAAGATGAGCAGTGATTCGTGATTTTGGTAGTTTTACCAGAAGGGGTTGTTGGCGGACCTTGAGCGCCCTGTGGAAATGTGGTTGGGACAAATCGCAGAGAGAGCAGGGGGGCAAGGCTGGAGAGGAGTCGGTAGAAGACAGAAAGACCACCGACCAACCTGCGGTGATTGAGTGAGAGGCCCAAAGACTCAGCTTCATTGCGGGAGATGCCAATGATCTTAAAAGCCCTGGTTTCGACAGCGTGAAGTCGAGAAAGGTGGGAGGCAGGAGCACCAGCCCAGAGGGGAGAGCAGTACTCCATCAGGCTACGGACAAAAGCTTTGTAAGTAGTCAGGAGCTCAAGAGGGCCGAGGAAGGACTTTGCACGACGGAGGATTCTCAGTCGGCGACTGGCTTTTTGAGGCAAGGTTGGAAATGTGACTTTCCCAGGAAAGGTCATGGCAGATAGTGAGACCCAGAAGCTTGAAAGAAAAAGACTTCTTCCAGTGGATTGTTGAGAAAGTGGATGGGGGGTTTTGTAAACGGTCCTTTCGAAGAGACATAGTGAGAGTGTGAGATTTGTGTGGATTGAAAGACATGTTCCACGTGTTGGACCAGTTTGTGATTTTATCCAGATCTGCAGTGAGCGAAGAAGCTGCTGCTTGCCGGTCTGAGGGATGACAGATGGTACGGCAGAGGGTGGAGTCATCGGCAAAGAGAAATAGAGGATTTTCCAGAGAGTCCGAGAGATCATTGATGAAAACCAGAAAAAGAACAGGGCCCAGAACGCTACCTTGAGGAACTTCAGCCTGCACAGGAAGAGGGGATGAAAGAACTCCATTTAGGGCCACACGTTGACTGCGACAGGAGAGGAAGTCTGCGAGCCATGAGTGGAGATGGCCTTGAATACCATGGGAAGAGAGTTTGGTGAGTAGGGCAGGGTGCCAGACTGTGTCAAAAGCACGTGATATGTCCAGGGATACGGCTCGGATTTCCTGTCTGGCATTGAGGACCTCCATCCATTGATGGGAGAGCAGTAGCAGCATATCCAGGGTAGAGTGACCTGGTCTGAAACCAAATTGATGATTGGAAATCAAGCCATTGGAGAAGAGGAAGGATTTCATGTCTGAAGCAATGATGGATTCCATAACCTTGCTGATGATTGGGAGAAGGCTGATTGGTCTGTAGTTACAGGGATCTGTTTTTGCACCTTTTTTATGCAGGGCAGTGATGTTAGCAGATTGGCAAGCAGATGGCAGATGACCTTGGGAAAATGAGAGGGTGAATAGAACAGAGAGAGGGTGAGCAAGAGCAGAAGAGCAGGCTTTGAGGACACGTGGGCTGATGCCGTCTGGACCGGTTGCAGAATCTGACTCGAGGTTTGAAAGCAAGCTCTCCACCTTGTCAGGAGAAAAGGATACAGAGTCCAGGGACAGTTGGGTGCGACTGGGTAAAGTGGGTAGAGATAGTGATGGGTTTGGGACACAAGATTTAGCTGCAAACACCGAGTTTAGACATTCAGCTTTATCACGTGTGGAATCAGCAGTGCGGCCATTTGAGGTAAGGGGGGGATGGAGGGGGAACATACACCAGAAACAGATTTGATTAAACGCCACCAGGATTTTGAGGAGGGAGAGAGGTCTGAGAGTTCAGACTTGAGATGAGAAAGATGTTGTTTTCTGGCTCTCCTGAGGGTAGATACACACTTGTTCCGAGCTTTGTGGAAAGAACTGAGATTGCCCTCAGTTGGGTTTGCTTTCCATGAGGCAAAGGCAAGTTGTTTCAGGACAACTGCCTCGCCACAAGCTTCAGTAAACCAAGGGCGGGAGGAAGGGTAAGACAACTGAACACGAGAGGGGATAAATCTGTGCATGAGGGAGAGCAAGTTTCTTTGAAAGAATTCCCAGGATGAGTTGATGTTTGAGAAAGTAGTGATAGGAGACCAGTCTGTAAGTTTGATGGCTGCTCGGAGACCCTGCCAGTCGGCTTGAGTGAAATGCCAGACTCGACGGCGGTGAGGTGGTTCTCTGATGACAGCCAGAGAGATGTCCACTTTAACAAGGACGTGGTCAGAAGAACCAATTGGAGCGAAGGAAGAGCAGCAGATATTGTCAGGGAAATTTGTCAAAATCAGATCCAGAAGAGATGGAGTACCATTGGTTGAGATCCGGGTCGGGAAGTTGACCGATTGAGTCAGTCCCAATGAGTCACAGAAAGCTTTTGCTGACGTCCCATGGCAGGTGAGAGAGGTACCCACACCTAGCCAACTGGCGTGATGACAATTGAAGTCGCCACATAAGAGGAAGAGAGAGTTTGGATGAGAAGATAGAAGATGGTCCATGTTTTCGGAGAGTGAGGTGTAGATGGAGTCATCACTGTTCGGTGGACGGTACAGTACACATATAAACATGAGGTGGGAGTGGAGGGGAAGCCGAAGCCAGAGGTATTCCTGGGGGTGTGGGGGAGTGAGAGCAGTGCAGGGAGAGTGAGGAATAGAGTCTTTGATGAAGAGAGCAACACCTCCACCAGGACGAGGCTCAGGTCTGTCATACCGTAAGAGGGAGTAACCAGGGAGAGATACTTGGGAGTCAGACTCGCCTTGGGAGAGGAAAGTTTCTGTTAGGCAGATAATGTCTGGTTTGTCAGTGGCAACCTGCATGGAAAGATCTGAAAGGTTTGAGCGAAGGCCCCGGATATTTGAGGTCCACACATTTAATGAAGAGGTAGGGGAGGAGGCTTTGGGTGCAGGAGGTGGAGGGGCGGGGAGGGTAGGACGAGGGACGAGGGGGGGAGGTAAGGAGGGTTGCTGAAGGAGTGTGGGGTATTGCAGAATAGCGAGGGGAGGGGGCCGAATGAGGAGGAGAAAAGGCTCTGTGGTGCTGGGAGAGAGGGGGGACAAGAGACAAGGAAGATGGCAGTTGAGGGTTTGAGGAGGTGGAGTGAAGAGATGGAGGTGAGAGGGCAGTGGAGGGAGGCAGGTTGGTGGATGAGAGGGGGGCAACTTAGAGAAGGAAGAGTGAGGGGGATGAAAGGTGGGAGAAAGGTGAGGGGGGGAATTTTGAAAGAGGTGAGAGGGAGGCTTGGAGGGAGAAGAGTGGGATGGTTGCTTTGAGAGTGAGAGTGAGGGGTGAGGGGGGTGAGTTGGCACTGAAGTTGGAAAAAAAGAATGGTTGATGGAAAGCGAGCATCCATGGCAAACTGTGGTTTTTAAAAGTTTTAGGTCAGAGATGCGATTTAACACAATTCTTGATGGATGCAATGAAGGCGAATTCAGAGCATGGAGAGAAGAAGCGCTGTAATAGTTGGATTTTTTAGGCAAGGAATGAAGGAGAGGTCGAAATGAGAGCAGTCTGTTAAAATAGCAGAAGAGAAGTGCATTGTGAAACAGTAAAGAGTACCACATGTGTGAGAGAGGAAGATGAAGCATTATAAGATCGTTTTTGTTGTTAATATTAATGTATGAGAGAGTTCAACAGATTAGGTCATGGAAGTGTAAAAAAAAAGAAATCGAGGAAGACGAGGAGGAAGTTAAGAGGAAGAAGAAGTAGCAGAATCGGGAGAAGGTGAGCGTGTTGTTGTTATTGTTGGGTTTTTTTTTTTTTTTTTTTTTTTGAGATAAGAAAGAGATTATTTGGGAGAATGGGGGATGTTTGGAAAGTGGGGAGGATGAAAATTGAAGGTAATGGGGAGGATAGAAATTGAAGGTAATGGGGAGAAAAAACAAACAAACAAACAAAAAAAAACGATCGAACACCGAGTGGAACCGGTAGGCCTCAAACCTAGGACTAGGCCTCAAACACCAAGTAAGAACGTCGACAAAAATACTCACAAAATAGCACGATTTTTGAAACAAAACCGAACTAGGAACACACATTAACATGTAGGTGAGAAAATTAAACAGTTAAAACGGGACAAAGAACAACCGGAACTTAACTTTGAGAATGTCAGCAGGGAGCCCCGAAGGAGACCTCTTGCTGACTTGATTGAGAGATTAAGAGAGACAGAGCCAGAGACGAGGAGCGGCAAATAATAGAGAGCAATTTTTGTCACAAAAGTTCGACTTAACTCGTATACTTACATTCACATGAGGGTGGTCTGAAAGTCACTTTACCACTCCACATTAAAGTACAAGTTCTTAAACTCTTTTAATATATAAGTTTTATTGTGCAGTATTTACAATAATTAATTTGTCATTGTATCTGTATGTGCTGCAACATCCAAAAACAATGACTAATTACCACGCACACACGAAAAGTAGGGTTAAGCAATCGGTTCACTTCTGTCTGTCTGTCCATCCACAAACATCAGTTTATGATCGACGAACAACTTAATTCCAATTGATTGAAATATTTTGAACACGAATCGGAACATGAATCTGAAAACAAACCTGTAGTTTAGCATTACCTTGGCTCTGAATTCATCCCAATCATACAGGCGGAGAGAGGAGTGAAATACTTTTGTTAGTCTGTCTGCCTGTCAGGCAGTGAAATGGAATTGAAAATTATTCCAAACAAGAAACTAACATTTTAAGAACGTCATAAAGGATCCAAACAACGGGCATGAGGAACTCATGTAATGTGTTAGATGAGGTGGTGTAATAGACACTTCGTCAATGGTGGGAAACTAATGGATTCGTTTTTAGTTCGCCTGTTCAAAGAACTATAGCGATACCCCCGGCGTGAGCATGAGCATCAGTGTCAGCATGAGCGTGAAAATGTAAAAGTTTTTGGTGCAAGTTATTTCCTTTCTAATGTTTTTATCCACCACACTATTTTTTACTGATTACAATATACAAATACAGACTGTATATTGCTTTAAAAGTATTTGGATCAGACTTCACTGCAATGCTTTCTAAAAAAATATTAGACTAGTCTTTGAGCGTCAACGTGAGCGTGAAAATATTAAAGTTTTTGGTGCAAGTTATTTCCTTTCTAATGTTTTTATCCACCACACTATTTTTTACTGATTACAACATACAAATACAGACTGTATATTGCTTTAAAAGTATTTGGATCAGACTTCACTGCAATACTTTATAAAAAAAAATATTAGACTAGTCTTTGAGCGTCAGCGTGAGCGTGAAAATATTAAAGTTTTTGGTGCAAGTTATTTCCTTTCTAATGTTTTTATCCACCACACTATTTTTTACTGATTACAATATACAAATACATATATTGCTTTAAAATTATTTGGATCAGACTTCACTGCAATGCTTTGTAAACAAGAGGGGGAGCACTCGGTGGAGTGCAAAACCTCCGCCGCCAATACTGCTCGGTCACTCAAGTGAACCTGATATCCTATTCATTCAATATGACGTCAACAGTGCTCACAGAGTTATAGTTTGCAACTTTCCCTTTTACATACTCAATTCATTCGTCATAACTAGATTCCTTGAGAAAGAAATTGATTTTACATGGGTATATCCACCTGAAGTTCCAAAATCAGCCGCAATTATAATTTTGGCATGTTTTTTTTGTTTGAAATCACTTAAAACATGTAGAAATGCAAATAAATAAATAAATAAATCGAAAATTTGTTGAAAAAAAAGTTGCAAAATTTTGTTGTTTTTTTCTCCAACAATTTTTTTTTGGGGGGGGGGGTTGTAAATTACTGAAAACATGTAGATATTCAAAAACAAAAATTCAAATATTTTTTCAAAATGGCCTCCATAGCGGCCATATTGGACTTTGGACGAAGTCCAAAATATAATGGCATGATCCTTGGACCATACCTCATCCCCCCACCAAGTTTTGTCGAAATCCGTCGAGGAGTTTTTTCCGTAATACTGATCACAAACAAACTAACAAACAAGCAGTCATGGGTACTTACGAAATCGTCAACTTGACCTCTGACCTTGTCTAATAAAAGCTGTCTCTAGAGAAGGTAGCGACGCAAACCAGAAGTTTCTACAATGATTCTGTACTAAACCATCAAAAATCGAATGTTTGATCTCACTGTGACCTTGACCTTTGACCGATTTTGACCAAAATCTAATCAGCACGAGCCATCACCCTCCTGAATCACGTGGTGTAATTTAACATTGGTAGCTTCTTCCGTTCTCGAGTTATCGTGCCTACAAACAAACACACATACAAACAAACACACACACAAACAAACACACAAACAGATGGCGGAAGTCATCAATATACTTACGAAATCTTTAGATTTCGTAAGCAACAAACAGACAGGGGTGAAAACAGTAACCTCCGTCCATCTTCGATGGCGGAGGTTAAAAATATTATTAGACTAGTTTTTTAAAAACGAAAAAAACGATAAATGTATAAACAGGTGAGCATTGGGTGGCTTTGACACCACTCTGGTTTATACGAGCTTTACAATCTTCCTCATTTCAATTTATTTATATATTTCAACACTGTAGAACACAAATCGCCTTCGGCCTTCCCGTTTTCAAAAACCTCCAGCTTTGCAGTACTTAGACATGTTAAATCAGGTGGTGTATGAGACACTGCATCAAAAGCGCTAAACTCCCGGAATTTTTTGTATGCCACCTTTAAAATCATTATTTTATTTTGATTGAATTATATACCTAAACACTGCATGGGGTAAGGTTTTCTATGAACCCTTGAGTTATTTTGTAGTATTAAAAAGGTTTAAGAAATAAAGCGATCTTCAAGAAACGTGTGTGTGTGTGTGTGTGTGTGTGTGTGTGTGTGTGTGTGTGTGTGTGTGTGTGTGTGTGTGTGTTAATTTAAATATATTAATTCATAGTGTGTGTGAGTGTGAGTGTGAGTGTGAGTGTGAGTTAGTGTGTGTGTGTGTGTGTACGTTTGTTGTTTTTTTTTTTCCTTTCAATTCACTCCAGTTCAAACTTAATATTCCCAGCCCAGTCACACTCCGGGGGAAACACGATCTTCAAACAATGAGTGAAAGTTTGCACAAATTTCCAAAGTCAATCAGAGTGTGTGAGCATCGGTGTGATTATAGAAGTGTTTCCAGGAACGTGTCACACAAAATCATTGCGAAACCACCAGATCGGACATTGGGGGGGGGGGGGGTCGCACACTCGTGTTAAGTCCATTGGAGATAATTTTGTAATCTTTTATTCAGCTCATCTTTTCTTTGTCGTCAGTCAAGGTTAACATCTGCTTGGGGTCTGGAGGGGGCGCAGCGCTTGTGTCATTTCAAGGATTCCGGGTATGCTGACGGCACGGTGTTCCGGGCCAAGACACCGGGACCATTCCAAAGCAAACAGGCGGTCCAGCTGGCTGAAGGCAAGGATGGGGTTGGGCGGGAGTTTGAAGAGGCTGAGAGGGAGGAGGTGGGGACGATACGGGAGGTGCTCCGGGTTCGAGGAAATGATATTCACTGTATATAACAGAACTCCCCGAGGGGGGTCTATCCACATGTTACACAGACCTTTATAATCAAACCGTTACTTCATCATCACGTATTAGTTTCACACTGTTATAAAAGTCGTTTTCATCTCCCGAGGAATTTTTTTTTCTTTAACTTCTTTTTGCTTATATAAACAGCAATCACGCAAAGACCCCGTGTCGACTCTGTGCGTCCTGATGATGACGATGATGTGCGTATTAGAAGAGTTATACCTTCGCACTTCGCTGCAGTCGTCGCAATGCAATGCAAGCGATTCTGGCGAATTTTCTGCTCAATGGAGAGATCGGCATTATACGTGGTCTCATCGATGCCGACCGCACGAGAGCTACACTTTCTACCTGCATTGCTCGACGCTGGAAGCCGATTGCGCGCAGTTCCTCCGGGAGCGCCGGTCGCCATTTGCTGCCAAGACATCTGGTCGCGAACGCTTGAGCTGAAGTCTCCGAACTTCGCTGAAAATCTTGTTTTTATACCTGCACGTGGCAGATGTTTCACATAACCCGCAACGCTCCACTCCCTGGCTCTAATATCCACGTTAATACCTCCTTTAATAACCACTGTCCCTGCGCAGCACATGCCCCGCGCGGGCTCGCGCACGTGCCTCCACGTGCCCCACGTGCTCGAGGTGCGCACGTGCGGACGCGCATTCCAGCAGAGCGGTCGCACCAGAAAGACGTGGGGGAACGAGGAGGAAAAATAAAAGGGAGGAGGAAAAAAAATTAAAAAAATGGAGAAAAGTGGCCGATCGACATTTCCAGAAAGCAAATCATCCGAATTCGATCGCTCTGTCTGCGGGAGGCAAACAAGAAGAGCGGGAAGAGAACGAGGAATGCAAAAGCACTTTTGGTAATAAACGTCAGGTATATGGGGAATTGTGGGGACGATTGGTGGTGGGGGGGACAAAAGTCATAATGGCCGAGGAGACGCCGTGAATTACAAGCCTTGATTGTAATTATATCATGATTTTTATATTGCCCTCGTAACATGGCCCAGAAAGCATGCCAAAAGCAACACGGGGTAATTAATAAAGGCGCACTAATTAAATCTGTTATTCCCAATTTCCAAGACAAACATTTCAGGTTCGAGGAAGAAAGGAAACTTGCAGTCATCTTGTTTTGCCAGATGACGAGCCGAAAAGGTCTAATGTACAACACAATGGTCTCAATTAGGGTTAGCTCATGTCTTCCGTCACGAATAATCGCGGCCGGTTGGTTGCATTGAGCGACGGGGAAAGAAAAAGTTTCCTCCAAAGTGCAACTCGACCTCCAGCTTGGAGTGAAGTTTCATTTCCATGACACTTTGAGTGCATCTGTGACGGTGGAAAGCAAACTTGTACACGGGCTATTAATTAGTGCTTTGTTATTATCTCGTGTAAGTTTTTATACCCCGAGTTTGATTAAACTCGGCATTCATTACAGTCCTTCGTATACATTGCTGGAATGTATTCAAACAGAGCATAATGGATGGCCGACATGTAGTGAGAAAGGAAGGTCGGGTAGGGTGAGGGTGATGGGGAGCAATGGGGGCGAGGTTTGTATATATATATATATATATATATATATATATATATATATATATATATATATATATATATATATATACATATATATATATATATATATATATATATACATATACATATATATATATATATACATATACATATATATATACATATATATATATATATATACATATACATATATATATATATATATATATATATATATACATATATATATATATATATATATATATATATATATATATATATATATATATATATATATATATATATATATATATATATATATATATATATATATATATATATATATATATATATATATATATATATATATATATATATATATATATATATATATATATATATATATATATATATATATATATATATATACATATATATATATATATATATATATATATATATATATACATATATATATATGTTTGCAGAAGGATCGAATCGCACACCCCACCCCCAATGGGGGTTAGGTTTGTATGTATGTCAGCAGAAGGATCGAATCGCACACTCCACCCCCAATGGGGGCTCCGTTTGTATATATGTTTGCAGAAGGATGGAATCGCACACCCCACCTCCAATGGGGGCTAGGTTTGTATATATATATATATATATATATATATATATATATATATATATATATGTTAGCAGAAGGATCGAATCACACACCCCACCTCCAATGGGGGTTAAGTTTATATATATATATATATATATATATATATATATATATATATATATATATATATATATATATATATATATATATATATATATATATGTCAGCAGAAGGATCGAATCGCACACCCCACCCCCAATGGGGGCTAGGTTTGTATATATGTTTGCAGAAGGATCGAATCGCACACCCCACCCCCAATGGGAGCTAGGTTTGTATATATGTTAGCAGAAGGATCGAATCGCACACCCCACCCACAATTGGAGCGAGGTTTGTATATATGTTAGCAGAAGGATCGAATCGCACACCCCACCCACAATGGGGGCTATGTTTGTGTATATGGTAGCAGAAGGCTCGAATTGCACACCCCACCCCCAATTGGAGCTCGGTTTGTATATATATATATATATATATATATATATATATATATATATATATATATATATATATATATATATATATATATATATATATATATATATATATATGGTAGCAGAAGGCTCGAATTGCACACCCCACCCCCAATTGGAGCTCGGTTTGTATATACTAGTATGTGCCCGTACGTGCAAAAAAAAAACCTTTCAAACGCGAGGCAGAAACAACAACCACACAGGCCATTCCTTCGCTCTTGCGTGCCCGTACGTACAACCCCCCCCTCCCCCCCAAAAAAGCTTTCAAACCGCGAGCCAGAAACAACCACACAGGCCGTTCCTTCTGCGTGCCTTACGTGCGTGGCCATACGTATAACCACCCCCCCCCCAAAAAAAAAACTTTCAAACAAACCCACAGGCCGTTCCTTCACTCTCGTAAATGACGACTGGATTGGGGCATTGTGTTTATCTATAAATGTGCATAAGAAATCGAGAAATTATTAGAATACACGAAGTCATCACTATCCAGAAGTGGTGCGTGCCCGTACGGAATGTTCACTTGCATTCCATGAATTATCGCTTGTATTGAAGTAACAACTGCTGTGATACTTACACACACAGGGTTAATTACAATCCAAATTAAAATCAAGTTTAGCTCCCTGTCTTTGTTTGCCATGACGTTCGCTGCCATTGACCATTGCCACTCCTACGCCATGGTAACTAAGGCACCGATCGATCCCCATCGTTACCAGCACGGCACGTGACGTCATCGTCGGCCGGCCGCGCACCGGCCTCCGCCGCACCGTGTCCTGTCATTGGTTTGGTAAATAAATGGCCATAACTTGGGAAGCACTTGTCCGATTAATATCAAACCTTGAAAAGGCACATCCTCAGGTCCCCTGCAATATACCTGGCAAGTTTCAATTAGATCGGACCAGTGGTTGTCGAGCAACAGCGGTCACACACACACACACACACACACACACACACACACACACACACACACACACACACACACACACACACACACACACACACACACACACACACACACACACACACACACACACACACACACCTGGAATAAAAGATAGATAGATGTTAGCAGAAGGATCGAATCGCACACCCCACCCCCTCGATTTAATCTTATAGTTCGACCATCGTACTGTTCTCTGATGGAACGTTGCTGCTGCCGAAGCTTGGCAAGGATTGCACTGGGTGGTTTGCCATTACCTTCCCAGCAGTTTCGAGTCAGGGCAGGAATTTGCAATTTGTTCAGGGTGCTGGCGATACCTCGCCTCCCGTTCGCGAGAGACGTCGTGCGATCTTTAATATCCAACAGCGAATCGTGCTGACAGATCTGCTTCCTCGGGTTTCTCGTCCATCCGAGGGATGGCACACACATTGATGTGAAACACCAGGACGACGGTTTATAGCACGGTCGGGATTCGGACACAAGGTCGACAGCTTGGAGGCGAATGTGCATACATGAAGGCCATCCGATGGGAAAAGATCGTATACCCTCTGCTTATTTTGATCTTTTGTGGCTCATCTACATCTACACACCTTACTAGACCTTATATTCGTTTGTGGGATTTTTGTTTACTTATTTAATCATACAAGCTTTTTTACCATGACGACCAAAGGTCAAAGTTGGGGAATGGCAAACCCCAACACACCCCCCTCCGCTCGCACACTTCCATTTATACTCATCTCTCCTGGTTAGAAAGGATGTCCGAGATCTGAATTGCAACACATGAACGAATGAAGAAAATTCCATGGATTTTATCATCAAACAAATCGTTCAATTAACCTCCGCCATCGAAGATGGATGGAGGTTACTGTTTTCACCCCTTTCTGTTTGTTTGTTTGTTTGTGAACAGTATTACGGAAAAACTCGACGGATTTCGACGAAACTTGGTGGGGGGTTAGGTCTGGTCCAAGGATCATGCCATTCGAGTCATGAGGACAAATTGGTGGCCATTTTGAAAAAATATTTGAATTTTATTTTTTTGCATTTCTACATGTTTTAAGTGATTTCCAACCCCCCCCCCCCAAAAAAAAAATTGTTCGAGAAAAAAAATTTTGCAACTTTTTTTTTCAACAAAATTTCGATTTCTTTTTTTTTGCATTTCTACATGTTTTAAGTGATTTCCAACCCCCCCTCCCCAAAAAAAATTGTTCGAGAAAAAAAATGTTGCAAATATTTTTTCAACAAAATTTCGATTTTTTGGGCATTTCTACATGTTATAAGTGATTTCCAACAAAAAAAAACATGCCAAAATTATAATTGCGGCTGATTTTGGAACTTCAGGTGGATATACCCACGTAAAATCAATTTCTGTCTCAAGGAATCTAGTTATGACGAATGAATTGAGTATGTAAAAGTTAAAAGTAAAAGGGAAAGTTGCAAACTATAACTCTGTGAGCACTGTTGACGTCAAATTGAATGAATAGGATATCAGGTTCACTCGAGTGACCGAGCAGTATTGGCGGCGGAGGTTTTGCACTCCACCGAGTGCTTCCCCTCGAGTTCATCTCTGTTATGCTACATTGTGTTTGAATATTTCGTACACACGTTTATATTAAACCAGCCGATTTACCTTGCGTTGCGCAGGAACGTGAAACAGTCACAATTTGTCGCCAAAGGAAATTTGGAAATTGTAATACCAGCTGCCACCACCACCAGGCGGCACGACACAGTACACATTTACATAGAGAATTTAACCACACACACACACCACCGCGTGAGGCCTCGGCCACATGGCCAAAGTTACCCCCCCCCCCCGCCCCCAAACACACACACACACACACACACACACAAAGTTGGATTTGAACCCCGAGTTTGGAGTTTGTAACTTAAAAGATGCGGCCATGCATCAGGAACAGAGACAGAGACAGAGACACAGAGAGAGAGAGAGAGAGAGAGAGAGAGAGAGAGGTAGAGAGAGAGAGAGAGAGAGAGAGAGAGACAGAGACAGAGACAGAGACAGGGAGAGACACACAGAGACAGACAGACAGAAAGACAGACAGAGACAGAGAGACAGACAGAGACAGACAGACATTTTTGCCTTTTATCAGAAATACACGATTTCCAAGCACATGGGTGGGCAATCAAATCTAAAAGTTGTCATGAGGACAAAAGTTCAGCTTGACCTTTCACCCACATGGTGTTTAAAATAAAAGGGGAAGGTCAGAATGGGTGTCATTAGACATGACATTACTTATTGTTGTGGCACAAACTCGATTTGGAAATCATGTCGTTGCTGTTTCGAATTCAGCATTTTGCCTTGATTCCCATTACCTGTAAGCTGTTTGCTGCTGCTGCTCACAGTTCTATAACAGATCTGACAACACATGCCAAGATGCATGATTTACCCAACTTGCATCTTAGGATGTGTGTTTGTTTTTAAGAAATTAACATCAGATAGAGTCGACACTTCTTGACAGTGTCCAAACAGTTTTCACTGCACTGGGAGTCAAGCAGAGAACTCCAACAAGCTGGCAATCATCTCACATGAAACATGGAATGGACGCTTTCCTCATGTTTTGTGAAATATTTTCTGACTCAGATTAAAGGACCTGGACGTGAACTCGCATTCTGCTTTCCGGGAACTAACTACCTCATTTATATGTGCATGGAAAGAGTAGACAGAGTAGAAAATAAAGGAACTTCCAACAAAGCATGAGGAGGCAGAAGAATCTGAAAGTGGTCGTGGGAACTCGTGTGACTGAACAATTCCACAAGGGAGTGTATAAATCATGAAGGTGCTCCGACAGCTACCTTAATGGGTAAGAGAGACATGATGGATATTAAGATTTAAAATAGGGGTGGACTTTGCCTCCATTTAAAATTATCCAAGGCCTTGGATCGACCTTTGGCCTGGTTGGGCTGGCTGGTCTACACTGATCCTGACTTCTTCTTCATGCAGAGGCATAAGATGGCTGGAGGTGGCATCTTCTTCTGGAGTCGATGGCATAATGGTTAGAGCATGTGCTCTGAGTCTGGGAGGTCACTGGTTCTATAAAGCTGGCCGAGTCACACTGAACTTGTTTTTTTTAAATGGTAATTGTGGTTTCCCGACTTTATGACCCACATTTAAGGATAGAGCACAGACAAGCAAACCCAAAGTTGGCAATATTAGTGCAGGCTTTAATGGGTAGAACTGCCTCCTCCTGTGTTGAAGTTGCTTGTAAAGAACTCGTATTATTATTTGCTGGACAGGGGGTGAGGCTGTTCTGCTGATGTAATGCCAGCAAGGGATTGGTGCTGGAATTTTGCAAATAGAAGGATGGATAGATAGTGTTGTCTGCAAAAGTATTCACCACCCCCCCCTTCCAAAGTTTTCACAGTTTGATGTCAACTGAGATTATTTCATGATGTTTTTTTTAACCTAATCAACCCGAAATCACTTCAGGAGCACATTATTTGTTTGAAAGGTTCCAAAATAAGTGAAATAGGTGTCACTTGTATGTGATCAGTGGTTGAACTTAAAATTAAACTCCACCACTTATCTGAGTTTTAAGGTGCAACTCACTTGGTAAACCAACAAGGCAAACAGGAAGACCAAGGAGCTTTCCAAAGAAGTCAAACATAAAGTGGTGGAGAAGCACGTTCAGGAGAGGATTTTTAGAAGATTTCAAAGTCGCTCATTATCTCTTGAGTAGTTTGAAATCCATCATGAATAAGTGGAAGACCGAAAATACCACCCAAACTCAACCCAGATTAGGTCACCCATCCAAACTCAGCAGCCGAGAAAGCAGGAAACTGGTTCAGGATATCACTGTAAATGACGTGTAAGGCTCTATACCCAAGTGTTCATCAATATCTCATTTTCCTTCACAAAACTGGCCTCTTTTGACAGGAGGCAAGAAAGAAGACATTACTTAAAAAAGACGCATCCAAGAGCTTGTATGAAGTTTGCCAAAATCATCTTAATGACACTGCAGGTATGTGGAAAAAGGTTTTGTGGTCAGACGAGACAAAAATTGAACATTTTGGTCTGAATTCAACGCGTTATGTCTGGTGCAAGCCGAACACTGCACATCACCAAGTCAACACCATCCCCACTGTCAAGTATGGCTGGGGCAGCATCATGTTTCGGGGCTACTTTTCATCAACAGAGATTGACAAGCTTGGCAGGATAGAAAGGATAATGGACGGTGCAAAGTACAGGAAAATCCTTGATGAAAACTTGCTCGACAGCCATTAATCTGAAACTGGGTTGGAGATTCACATTTCAGCAGGACAATGATCACAAGTACAAAGTTAAAGTCACACTGGAGTGGCTGAATAAGAAGAAAATAAATGTTCTTGAGTGGCCCGGTCAAAGTCCAGACTTGAACCCAATTGAACATTTATGGCGAGACTTGAAGATTACAGACCATCGATGATCCCCATCAAACTTGGCAGGAGTATATAGAGGAATTTTCAAGTGAAGAATGGGCAAAGATTTCACCATTTCGCTGTGCAAAGCTGGTAGAGACCTACCCAAAAAGACTTATAGCAGCCATTGCTGCAAAAGGTGTTTCGACAAAGTACTCACGCAAGGGCCTGAATATTTTTAAAACCAGTGAATTTTGATTTGTACATGTTTTTTTGCATGTATTCCTGACAGGTAACCTCCTCCAACTGTAACATTGTTTCGTTTGATTTTTTTTGTGTGTACTAGGTTGAGGGTCGTATAAAAGTTAAAACACAGAATGTATAACAAGACAGGACACAAGAGGGGTGGTAGAGGGAAGCAAAAAACAGTAGGGAACAGAGACATTAGGAGAACAATGGAAGGGAGAGGGATGGGGTGGGGAACATGGGGAATACAAGATGGAGATTACAGGCGCTTTCAGGAAGGAAAGCAGGAAATTTGATGGAGGTGGGTTTGGGGTGGATTAACCGTGGTGGGGGGAGGGGGGAGGAAAGATCATGGTTTTGGATGGGGTAAGATATGAGATGGTGGTGAACAGCTGTTTTGAAGACCTGTTGGGAAGAGTGGGATTGAAGAGAGTGTGAGAGTTTGTTCCAAAGGCAGGAAAAAGAGGAATGAAAGAGTGAAGGTGAGCAGTGATTCGTGATTTTGGCAGTTTCACCAGAAGGATTTTTTTGGCAGACCTTGAGTGCCTTGCGGAAATATGGGGGGAGAGGGACAGAGATCACAGACAGAGCAGGGGGGAGGGCAACGCTGGAGAGAAGATGGTGGAAAACAGAAAGACCACCGACCTGCCTCCAGTGAGGGAGTGAGAGACCCAAAGACTCAGCTTCTTCGTGGTTGATACCAATGATCCTAAATGCCTTGGTTTTCACAGGGTGAAGCCGAGAAAGGTGAGAGGCGGGAGCACCAGCCCAGATTGGAGAGCAATAATCTATCAGGCTGCAGATGAAAGCTTTGTCTGTGGTCAGGAGCTCAAGAGTGCCAAGGAAGGACTTTGCACGATATAGGATGCCCCGATGGTGACTGGCTTTGGAGGCCAGCTTGCAAATGTGGCTTTCCCAGGAAAGATCATGGCAGATAGTCAGACCCAGAAGCTTGAATGAAAGTACTTTTCAAGGAGATTATTGAAAAAGTAGATGGTGTGTGGGGGGTTCAGATGGTACTTGAAGATCTGTAGTGAGTGACGAGGCTCCTGCCTGCCGATCTGAGAGATGACAGATGGTACAGCAGAGGGTGCAGTCATCAGAAAAGAGATAGAGGATTTAACAGAGAGTTGGAGAGATCATTGATGAAAACCAGAAAAAGAACAGGGCCCAGGACACTCCCTTGAGGAACTCCAGCCTGGACAGGAAGAAAGGATCAGAGAATTACATTCAGGGCCAAACGTTGACTCCAACAGGAGAACACGTCTGTGAGCCATGAGTGGAGATTGCCTTGGATACCATGGGAAGAGAGTTTGGTGAGCAGGGCCGGGTACCAGAGCGTATTGAAAGCTCACGATACGTCTTGAGAGATGGATCTGATCTCATGTCTGGCGTTGAGGATCTCCATCCATTGTTGGGAAAGCACCTTGTTAAATAGGGCCAATTTTGACACAACACCAAGTGACATCATACCAGAAATGGGCAATATCTCGATAACCTAGGCTCATCGATAGTAGGGACTTGCTCTACTGTGAACATCATGTCAATATTACTTGCTCTAAAATGTGTATTCCAAAACCAGCTCTTATTTTTACCCTTATTCATCCATCACTCTACTTTTTGGTAACCAGCCAGGTGAGCTACAGGGCCATTGGTCCTCCATTTTTGATAAACGACATGGTTTAGACCACGGTTGGAATACGGGACATGCTAAATATTGCTCGGGTGTGGTCCCTGTCTAATTTTGGTCATCCGCTGAGATATCTCCAGTGTGTTCAGTCTCTGCACAAGCTGCAGTTATGGTTCAGCGGTTGATGTGGGAGACGTACATATGACAGTATCCTCCGTGAAGAGTAGATGAGTTATCTCCAGCAGCCTGAACAAATCACAAATTCCTTCTACCTTCAGTCGAACACCAGGCCTGGCCATCTGATTTGTGAAAGACTTGGGCCAAAAATGTTCCCTGGCTGACCCCAAAATAATGTCGGAATAATTGGGACCATCAAGAAGAAGCATAAATAGTAGTCGTTAGTGGTAGTCGTAATAGTAATAGTAGTCAGTGACCACACAATCTAATTTTAAATGCATAATTTAAGATGGACATTCCACACTAGATGGATGAAATGCATAATACCTTTCATATTACAAAACAGGTTCAAATTTATTTACACTTTCAAAACGCCAAATTTCTCTGCTTGCTTTGGAACGGTGAACGGTCCAAAACAACATCTTTCATGCACAGTGTTCATTACAATGAGAACGTCGCAAATATTCAATTACTCTTGCTCGGCATTGACGGCCATTATACAATAATGTTGGTCAACATTTGTACAACAGGAAGGTAATTTAATTTCTGCAATTGTGTATATGTTGCACGATGGTCTGCAATGGCATACCCAGAAACATTTAAACGGGGAAGAAAAACGTGTTTGGTGAACATGATGTCATGTGCACACTTTTAAAGGTCTGTGCTGTAAAAACTCTGCTTTTGAGAAGTGAACCACCCCTCCTGCCTGATGATGGAAGGCCAAATATTGTGAAAAAGGACAGATGAAGTGAGCCATCATGCTCATGGAATTTCATGGCAAATCATACGAGAAAAAGAAGAAAAAAACACGAAAAGGGCTCATCTTTCACTTCAAAATCGCTCCTTCTACCTTCCTGATTGAAGCATGAAACGTTTGTTTTCACAGGCATTGAGCAGGAAACAGACTGTATACATGTGCCACCCGTCAGGCCCAGGGGCCTCGTTCCAAGTGCGGCGTTACTCGCCATCACTTGCTGCCATTGAGTGGATGCCACACTTCGGATGTCCCAGCCTTGTGATCATGAGCGCATATTTGTTAGTGAAACCGTGCAGAGAAACAAACGCATTCGGCACCTACATCTGCTTCCGTCATTTAGAGTACAGCCTCGTTTGTTCTTCCTTTATACAAATTAATGTATTCGCACACATATTATGTTCCAAGAGGTAGCTGGCTTTAATGAGAATTTTAGGTAATGATGGTGTAACAAGCCTACCCTATGTTAAAAAAAATGCGGCTCATTCCAAAGCAAGCAGTCTTATTAACCCGACGTAAGACAAAATTGCAATTTTGGCCACTTTTTGGCTAAATTATGACCATATTTGACCAAATTCTGTTCGTCTGCATTTTCATATTCTGATGACGTACATCTATGTTTAATAAGGGAACTGAATCACATAATATAGGTTGTATTTACAATATATAATGAAGAAGTGACCAATTTTGGCCAATTATTGGCTAGTTTTTGGCCAACATTGACAAAATTTGAAATTCCACAGTGTGGAAAGCTCATAATCTTTTCATACAGTCTGCTTAATGCAACTGATATAGAATAATTACAAGAAAGTTGAAAATCTGGGCAATCTGGCCACATTTGGTCAACCAGCATTTTTGAGTAATATTTTGTGTTTGTTTGCTTGCAGATGGATGATGGTGTGGAGGTGCCTTTGCAGTGTGTGCTACATGTGAGTGGTGATACAGAACATGATGGTGATGCAGTGGCTCCATTTACTAAACAGACATGGGAAGCAGCTGGAGACATAGCTCAAGCCAAAAACAAAATCAAAAGAAATCAAAGTACCTTGTTAAATGTAAGTCCATTAACTTTGAAGATGAACCACTGCCTCATTATACAAGCCGGAGGCGACGATGGTTCACGAGCGGTATTTGACGATGTAGATTGTTTCAGAAGTCAAGGATGAGATGTGATAATTTTTGACCAAGTTATAAAAATGATCAACATGATGTGGTACGAGTGACAGGTTATTAGCTGCAAAATGTCGAAAACTTGGTTTCGTGCAACAACTTTCAAAATTTGACCTTTGCATAACCTTTAAAGGTCACAAAACAATGTTGTGGACATTAAAATAAGGAAACAGGATACGTGCTATAGCTTATTGGAGTTAGTTCGTCGAAGAAGGTCGAAAACCCGGTTCGATTCCCACAACTTTGAAAATTTGACCTTTGTGGCCTTTAAAGGTCAAAGGTCAAGGATTATGACCTTTGGTGCAAAACTTCCTCTGGAACATTCCAGGAACAATATAACGTCATGTAGGCTATATGGCATTTCACACTCCTCGGATTATCCATACTTTGATGAAATCAGCGTAAAAACAAACTTGAAGGGGGCGCCACGGGCAAGGTGTTCGAGATAGAGCAAAATGGTTTCAAGATTTTAGGTGGGGAATGACCTCAAGATTATGCAGAAAAAATATTGTCATCCTAGCTCTCAAAGTTTGGGCGGTCGTATGATTTTTATGTCAAAATTCGCAATTTTCTAAGTTTTTGACCTTGTGACGAAAATGAAAAATCGGAGAACGACAAGTTTTAGATAATTCATTTTGCTATTCAAATTCCGAAGAACCCATTCCATTCAGTAAATTCCCTCGGAGAAGATAGATTTTTAATCCGACTACCCCCTAAAAATGGCAAATTTTGGGGCGTGGCTCCGCCCACAATGGGCGTGGCCACGCCCTCATCCAGGAAAACACAACTACACATTGTTATCGAACACATAACCAAGTTTCATCAAGATCGGATCAAAGTCCACGGAGTTATGCTCTGGACACACAGACACACAGACAGACACACAGACATAACGAATATAGTGGTCACTCTGGCTCGCGCTCGTGAACCAAAAAACAAAAATTACAAGTGGGAGTGGCTCTGCCCAAAATGGGCAATCTTAGCTGCTACCCTACTATCTGTCAACCCCCATTTCTTCAAAACCTATCTTCTCCCTCAAAATTGACTGAATCGAAATGAATTTTTATATGTTATACATATGGCTAATGCGAGCGTTGTACAATTGTTGTACAATTTCTCGAGCAGGAATTTCGATAAAAAAAAAATCGAGAAAATATATGACAAAAAACAAAAATTACAAGTGGGCGTGGCTCCGCCCAGAATGGACGTGGGATGCCCATCGCCAGGACAAAACTAGGCATTGATATCAACATCATATTCAAGTTTCATCCAATTCGGATCACATCCCACGAAGTTGTGCTCTGGACAGACAGACAGACATACATACAAGCCGGTAGGCGGACATGGGTAGTCGACTACCCAATATAACCTGACGTGATGGGCCCGTTCGATGGGGAATGACCTGAGGATTAAGCACAAGAAAATTCATGATTCCAGCTTCAAGGGTTAATGGTGCAGATTGTTTTTTCGTTAAAATACCCCCACATTTAGAGGTTTTTCGGCTGTTGCTAGGCAACGGAGCAACAGTTCTTTCTCACACATAACTAGGACATACCATGAACCTACCATACCAGTTTCATGTATATCTGACTCATAGTCTCTGAAATATAACAAATTTCGTTTTTTTATCGTTTTCGACCAGGGTTCATTCAAAATCTATCTTCTCCGACAGTTTTCATAGGTTCCGGCTGGAAATTTTTGACAATATGGCTGAATGTACTGCCCACAGTTGCTCATGGCCCGATTTTTGATTTTCGAAAAAATTATTTTTTTATGATTTTTCAAAAATTTCAAAGTCCCGTTGCAAGGCAACGGTGGTATCGATAGCAACGGTTCTCATTTGCACACAACTAGGTAATGGTATGAACCTACCAACCAAGTTTCATCGGAATCGCCATTGTATTAACGGAGCACTGGACCGAACAGAGGGACAGACAAACATATCGACGGAAATACTAATAATAAGGGTGGAAGGAAAAAAATCTCAAAAATCTCCAAAAAAAAAAAAATATTCGAATTTTTTTTTTTTTTAGACTACATCGACTACCCAACAGACACACAGACATAACGAATATAGTGGTCACTCTGGCTGGCGCTCGTGAACCAATATAGTGGTCACTCTGGCTGGCGCTCGTGAACCAATTAACTTTTAAAATTTTAGTCACCGATCTACACAAGATACCCCATAATGACAAAGTGAAAACAAGTTTTTAGAAATTTTTACAAATCAATTAAAAATGAAAATGTGAAATGTTTTGCGTCAATAAGTGTTCAACCCCTTGAGTCAATACTTTGTAGAAGTGCCTTTGGCAGTGATTACAGCTTCGAGTCTTCTTGGGTATGTCTATCAGCTTTGTACATCTGGATTTGGGGATTTTTCACCCATTCTTCCTTGCAGATTTTCTCAAACTCTGTCAAGTTGGATGAGCAGCGTGAGTGAACAGCAATCTTCAAGTCTATCCACAGATTCTCAATGGGATTAAAGTTTGTGCTTTGGCTAGGCCACTCAAGGAATTTCACATTCTTGTTCTGAAGCCATTCCAGTATTGCTTTGGCTGTATGCTTGAGGTCATTGTCCTGTTGGAATGTAAATCTTCGCCACAGTCAAAGGTCTTTGACACTCTGAAGCAGGTTCTCCTCAAGGATTTTCCTGTATTTGGCTCCATTCATTGTTCCCTCTTTCCTTATAAGTATCCCAGTCCCTTCCACTGAAAAGCATTCCCAGAGCATGATGCTGCCACCACCATGCTTCACGGTAAGGATGGTGTTAGATGGGTGATGAACTGTGCTTGGGTTCCACCAGACGTAGCGCTTTGCATTCAGGCCAGAGAGTTCAATTTTCACCTCGTCAATCCACAAAATCATTTTTCTCCTGCTCTCAGTCTTTCATGCGCCTTTTTGCAAACTCAGGCATTCTGCCATGTTCCTTTTTCTCAGGAGTGGCTTCCGTCTGGCCACTCTACCATAAAGCCTAGATTTGTGAAATTCTGCAGAGATTGTTGTCCTTCTGGCAGGTTCTCCAGGCATGAAGGACCTTGGTCATCTCCCTGACGAAGGTCCTTCTAGCCTGGTTGCTCATTTTGGTCAGACAGCCAGCTCAAGGGGGAGTCTAGAGATGATGGGGCTCACTGTGCTCTTTGGAACGTTCAACACTCGAGAAATTATTTTATATCCTTCCCCAGATCTATGCCTCCTCACAATTCTGTCTCGCAGTTCTACGGAGAGTTACTTGGACTTCATGTGAGAGTTTCTGCTCTGACTTGCACTGTGAACTGTGGGACCTTATTCAGAAAGGTGTGTTTTTTTTTTTAGCAATGATATCCAATCAATTGAATTGGCCACAGGTAGACTCCAATCAAGGTGTACAGACATTGCAAGGATGATCAAAGGAAATTGGATGCACCTGAGCTCAATTTGGAAATTTGGAGCGTCATAGTAAAGCGGGTGAATATTTATTAACTCAAGATATTTCAGCTTTTCATTTTTCAATGATTTGTAAAAGATTCTAAAAAAAAAAAAAATTCCACTTTGACATTGTGGGGTATTACATGTCGATCAGTGACCAAAAAAAAAAAACTCAATTTGATCCATTTTTTAATTCAGGCTGGAACACAACAAAATGTGACAGACGTTGACAGGTGTGAATACTTTCTGAAGGCACTGTATGGCACTTCAATGAGCTGATAAAGATAGCACAATGCAAAGGCCCCATTTTCAATTCAAACAAATGTGAAATCCAGAAGATCAGCATCACCTTTTTCGGAAATACATACGGCAGACAATGAATACTGCCTGACCCACAGAAAGTCCAAGATCTGAGGACTATTCCAAGACGCGAGAGCAAGGCTGAGCTTCAACATTTCATCGGCCTGATGACGTATTTGTCATGCTTCATCAAATATTTCAATGCAAAATCTGCTGTTCCCAGAGACCTTCTTAAAAAGGATTCTGAATATGTGTGTGTGTGTGTGTGTGTGTGTGTGTGTGTGTGTGTGTGTGTGTGTGTGTGTGTGTGTGTGTGTGTGTGTGTGTGTGTGTGTGTGTGTGTGTGTGTGTGTGTGTGTGTGTGTGTGCGTGCGCGTGCGTGAACGACACCATCAACTCTTATTTGATCATCTCAAGAATAAAGCATCAGAAACATCTCCTCTTCATCACTATCAGCCAGAGGAGCCTGTTTATCTTCAATATGATGCCAGTCTTCAAGGCCTCAGGCTGCATTGCTTCAGGGCCGTGGCAGCCAGTTAAGGCCACTGGCATATGCTAGCAAAACCTTAACAGACAGTGAATCTTATAACAAAACCTTATGATTGTATCGAACGTGAGCTCCTAGGTATTGTGTTTGGTGTTGAACTCTTCCACACCTACCTGCTCGGGTGCAGGGTTAATGTGCTCTTTGATCATAAACAGTTGTTGATCATCATTGACAAGCCATTGATCGCTGCCCCACCAAATTTGCAAAAAATGTTAATCAAACTCCAAGGACACAACTTGAGAATGGAATACTGTTGAGGGTCAGACAATTGCCGATGGGTTATCATGCCTTCCTAGCCTACTCACCACAACTACCTTGCCCACTAAACTTGGATTTGCTCGTTGATTTTGTCCAACTCTCCTCTGAGAAACTCTCTCAGCTCCAACAAGAAATACTTCGTGACTCCGAACTGGATCGAGTGAAAGACGATCATCAGTAGATGGCCGGATCATATGAAGGACCTCCCAGAGGCTCTGAGAATGTACTGGAGTTTTGAGAATGAGCTTATTCGTAAAGATGAGAGAATCCATATTCCTAAGAGCATGAGTCAAGACATTCTCGAGCAACTTCACTCTGGCCGTTTTGGGCACAATAAAACCAGATTTTTGATTAAAGACACTGTATACTGGTACAACATGAAAAAAGATATTGAGCAGTTTGTGGACTGTTGTCCAACCTGCCAATGACACCAGAAATCTCAGATGCCCAAGCCACGACAGCAATATGATATTCCGCTTCGAACATTGAGCAAAGTCAGATGTGGCCTTTTCTATTTTGATGCTGCTCAGTGGATGGTCATCGCAAATTACTATTCAAAATTTCCTATTGTTCGTAAGCTGTCCGAGTCCACTCCCAGCCACACAGTTATTTCGACACAGACAAATTTTCTCCGACTTCGGAATCCCTAATTTGTATATTTGTGATAATGGACCTAATTTTTTTTTGTGATGAATTTTGGTCCTTTGCCAAGACATGGAGTTTTGACAACATCACATCATTCTCAACTATCCAAAATCGAATGGATTCATTGAGCATCAGGTCGAGACAGCCTTTCCTCACAAATCAAAAAGTGTGGGAACCGATTTTCATTTAGCACTGTGCACACATGGAAGCATTTCGGCTTACAGATGCACACATGGAAATGACTGTGAAACGATGATGATGGATATGACGATATCTTGGCGTTCTACCCTGGTGAGCCACAACTTGGCAAGTCCCACTCAACTATTAATGGTGAGAAAATTCAAATCACTATTACCAACCAGAATCGTCAACCAACACGATGATGACAATGTCACCACTCACCGAAACCGGACCATGATGAACATGTTCGGGCACATGAAATGTCATGCCTACAACATGGTCAACAAGTTTGCATTCAGAACCACAACACCAACTGCTGGGAGCTAGCCACAGTCATCTTCAGGTGCGAAGAGCCACATTCATATTTGTTTGCATCACAAAATGGTCAAACACATTCAAGAGGTCCCAGCACATGTTGGAGTGCCCCATCAGACTATGAGCCAAAACAAGAACTCAACACCCACTGTAGGCAAGAATGTTTTTTTTGTTTTTTTTTATGTTGAAGGCTACAGGCACGGACTGAATAGTCCTCATCGAAATTAAGTAAGAAAAATGTATGATGAAAAGTATATGTTTGTTTGCAAGAAAGAGGGATTAAAGTGAGCTCGGTAGCTATAGTTTGAGTGAGACAGAAAGTAAGACCAGCAATCCTGACACGGAGAGTGTAAGATGGTTCCGGGTACCACTTTAACGCTACTAAGTCGGAACGGTAGTACCACCTTGGGAGGTTGCTGTCTACAATCTACTACCTAAAAAAACCGGTCTAACCGGATGGGTGTTTTTTCGGAGACACCATCTCCTTACTTGATGGCCGTTGGCTCCCTCAAGGAGCTCATCCGCCCTTTGGCAGGTGTTGTTTTTCGTCCTGGCAGGGTGTCACAGTCACCCTCCCCACTGGCAAGCAGTTAGCGGTGTCGGTTTAGTCGCCGACAACCCGACCATGCGGCAGGTTGCACCGGGTTACATGTTACCAGTGGCAGTCAAGAAACATGACTGACCTGACCTAAAACCACCTGTAAATTTCCGTGTTGAACCTGCAAGTCATGACAATGACATCACATGCTACCAGAACAAAAGATGGTTGTCCAATCTCCTCCACAATCTGCAAGTCTCAGTCACCTGTTGCCTCCTTCGCAACGTCCGACGATGGTGCACACCAGAACTTGCCGAGCCGTGAAAGCGCCTTGTTGGCTGGATATATCAACCCTTATTTCGAAGCATCACAAATTCACGGTGTAGTTTCATTTCTAGTTTGTGCATAATTTGACAATTGTCCTTACCTGATGTTTGTACAACTTACAAAGTTTGCTGTCTGTGCTTTTGTTCATTGGTCGGAAGCGGGAAGGTCGTGGTTCTGTGAGTGGAGCATGGGGCATTGTGGGGAACTTGGTTAGTTATTGGCAAAGATGCTCCTCTCTGAAAAAAACGCTTTGTTCTTCTACAACCTTTCCTCCTTTCCTTAACATCAGAACGTCACACATACCACGTCACCAATTTGGGTGTAATCACAGTGCGTTATGCTAAAGCACATAAACGCGACAATAACAGCAAAGGTTTCATGTAGTCACCAGTAGTCGCAAGTTAGAGATACTGCAATAAGGGTTCGACCAAACACAACCATCCGATAAAGATTCTGCAGATGGAAACTTCAACCTGAAAAAGGCAATGAGTCATCCTCCACGTTGTCGTCCTCGTCCTCGTCCTCGTCCTCGTCCTCGTCCTCGTCCTCGTCCTCGTCCTCCTCCACTTCCTGGTTCCCTCTTTAACCCACAGCCAATCGCAGGCTTTATACCTGTGGGCTGAACCATTTGGTCCAACTCAGGGGGAGGAAGAAGAGAAAAGATAGAGGAAAAGAAAGGTCACAGACTGTAACATCATAGATTCATCTACTCTAATAACCAATGTGTGACTCTCAACGGAATCCTTTCATCTTCTCTCCCTGTTAAGGCTGGAGTGTCCCCAAGGCAGTGTTCTTGGCCCATAGCAGTCCTTTTCCTAATCTTCATGAATCATCTCTCCGACACTCTGGAAAATCTCCTTTATCTCTTCGCCAATGACTTCACCCTCTGCCGTAACTTTCCCACATCCTTCAGATAGGCAGACAGCAGCCTCTTCCCTCTCTTAAGACATTGATAGAATCACAAGATGGTCAAACACTTGGAATATGTCTTTCAATCCTGACAAATTTCACACTCTTACTATCTCTCTCTCCGAGAGGACCGTCTGGCAAACTCTCCTATCTACTTTCTTAACAATCCTCTTAAAGAAGTTCTGTCACTCAAGCTCTTGGGTCTCACTGTCAGCCATGATCTTTCTTGGGCAAGCCACATTTCTAAGTTGGTCTCCAAAACCAGCCACTGACTTGGTACCCTCCGTCGCACAAAGTCATTCCTTAGCACACCTGACCTCCTATCCACCTACAAGGCATTCATCCGCAGCTTTATGGAGTACTGCTCCACCCCATCTTTTCTCCCCTACCCCTCATTTTTACCTGCATCCCTTCTTTGTCCAAGTCTCCCACTATTATGTCCCTCAACCCTGCTGTTAGTGTTTTCCCCCTCTCTTTCTGCTGCTCAATTTGTCCTGTTTCGTCCTGATCTGTTCTGTGTTCTCGCTCTTCCTCGAGCTTTGACTCTGTATCCAAAACAAGCTATAGTTTCACTCCGATGGTTGGTCGGGGGGGGGGGTGGTGAAATATTTACAAAATATTTCACAATGCGAGTAATCATCCCCATTATAGGAAAAACCGGGATTAATTATTGTTAAACGGTGAAAAAACCTCCCCCCAAAAAACATTTGTGAACCTAAGGTGTTCAATCTCTTGTTGGCTGCAGTCATAAGGTAACGAGGTTGATCAGCGAGTCCCTGGCTTGACGTAAGTCATCAATCACTGCCTCTTATACTCCTTAGCCTTCGATTGTAAAAAATATATGAAGGAAAGAATCAGTTGGACTGTGAATGATTGTTCAATGGAGTTCATTCTATGTTTTAATTTTATTTTCGACATATTCATGTAAAAATAATCGTTTTGGATATGAGAGATTGGAATGGCCTGAGAGTGGAATTAAATAATGGAAGATTTCAACACCATTGCCGGTGAAGGTCTTCCAACAGCTCACTGACGGCTGTGATTTCATTTTGGATGTGCTTGGTTGCAAGGTTGGGTCAAGCATTTCGGACTCTGCCTTAGCCATTTTGGATGTCTGGAAAATAAAGAAAAGTTTCAGTAATTCCTTGGTTATGCTGGGAAAGTAGTTGAAAGAACCAGCAATAAACCAATAATAAATGTGTCTTAATATTGTTCAACCTGATGGTGACTCAACTCAGGCCACATGATATTGAGATCTTAAACCCAAATGGAGTTAGTCACATTGTTGAAATCAGGGAGATCATTCAATCACTGGAGATAATTACGTGAAGGTTAGTTCGCATGAACTATCTGTTACATCATATTGTTAATGGGTAAGACAACACAGTGCACATCTTCCCTTGCCTTTTTAGCTCGCCTGTTCGAAGAACAGAGGGCTATAGCGATACCCCCGGCGTGAGCGTGAGCGTGAAAATGTTAAAAGTTTTTGGTGCAAGTTATTTCCTTTCTAATGTTTTTATCTACCACACTATTTTTTACTGATTACAATATACAAATACATATATTGCTTTAAAATTATTTGGATCAGACTTCACTGCAATGCTTTATTTAAAAAAATATTATTAGACTAGTTAATACTGGAAGAGCAAACCATTTTTCGCATACTTGGAAGCTATTCACTCCAAAAGTATTGAGAAAAATGAGGTCTTACCTGCTTGCATCCACTCATGGAGGTTAAAAATTCCATTACTCACAATGAAAGTTCACCGGCCCTGGGATGTCCATAAAATATCCAGGCTGGTTCAGGATCTGTGCTTACCTACAATGTGCCTGTAAATACCAAGCAATGCTCAAAGTCAAAAAGCACAGTCTCAATGGTTGCTGGAGTCACAAATTCATCCATCTTATTTGTAATTTACATCAATGATTTGGATAGTGGGGTGAAGAAGAAGGCTTTCCAAATTTGCATTTGACACAAAGCTTGGAGGTAAGGTGGATAGCAAAGGGGGTGGTGATCAGATTCAGAAAAGTATTGATACTTGCATAGATTGGGAAATTTTGGTATTTTAGAGTGCGTAACACAGGAGAAGGATCTAGGGGTGGTAATAGATACGGGAGGTAAGCAGGCAGCACAGTGCCAGGCAGCTATAAGTAAAGCAAAAATGGTTTTAGGTTGTATTCGGAGGGGCATCAATTACAAATCAAAAGAGGTGGTGTTCACATTGTCGAGGAATTTAGTGAGGGCCACATCGAGAATATTGTATGCAGTTTTGGTCACTACAACTCAGGAAGGACATAGCTGCCATAGAGAGGGTTCAGCGCAGGGCGACTCAATTGATTCCAGGCCGAGCCAGACTCAGCTATGAGGAGCGGCTGAAGGAGACAGGGCTTTATACACTAGAAAGGAGGTGGTTATGAGGAAATATGATAGAGATGTTTAAGATAATTAAACACAGAGATAAAATAAGTGCAGATGAATTATTCAGCAGAGTAGACAGTGATAGGAACAGGAGCCATAGCCTGGGTAAAGAAGAGGAGAGTTAAGATGGTAGCAAGGCAGGGGTTTTTTACTCAGAGAGTTGTGAATGCATGGAATGGTCTCCCTGGGAAGGTAGTGACAGCAGAAACAGTAGATAAGTTTAGATTGGAATTAGATAGGTACCTGGAAGTTATGGAGATAGAAGGATATCAGGATGTTGGCAGGACTTTGAGGTAACTTGAGCATTGATGGGGGTCTCGTCAAGGGTGTTGTGTGGTTGATGTTGTACTTTTTTTTTTTATCCAAGAACCATATTCGCCCGTGTTCAAGCAATGGAAAGAAAAAAACAAAATTGTTTTTTTCATTTTTTTGATCTGGTGTTGATAAATGAGTGCGGTGTTGATGCGGTGCAGGCATGATGGGCCGAATGGCCTCCACCTGCATCAAATTTCCTTGTGCGTATCCTTGTGTGCCTTTGAATCTTGTTGTGAAAGCCATCACGTGTACATCTCATCATCGTCATGTCATGTTCATTGCAAGCTTTGTAAACACCTCATGCATGGTGATGTTGGTTTATTTTTTTTTAGGATGAGTCCTTTGCTATGTACTCACCATATGAAGATGATCTTTTGATGATCATGATTGGTTGATTTCATGGCAAAGTCTCCTCCATTAGGTCCGAATTAGGCAAATTCTTTTAACACCCTCAAACAAACCTATGAACTCAGGAGATATCGGATCAACTTTCAATGTGATGTAATGTCATGTAAAACAAAGTGATGCTCGTGTAGTTTGTTCTAGTTTGATTGACAGTTATATTGATTGCCATTGCCTCGTAAAAATCATGGCTTATGGTCTCTTTTGACGACTAAAATGGTGTTTTACACGAGGCACTCGCAAAACTTTGAGGGGAATTGCACAAAGAACGAGTTACTCAAGCTGCACAAATAGCCGTGCGTGTCACCGTGATCATCAACAGCGGGACGGTGAACGAATCTGAGATTTCTGAAATGCACATGTAATTGCCCGTGTTGTTGCGTCCTTAAAATCGCCATATAGTACAATCAAGGCCCGATAAATTTGAAACAAATGCTTGTCACTCTTGTTAATTATTTTCACTGTTACATCCCGAGCGTGACATCATGTTTTCCCAGCCCGGTTGACACAACTCAAACAAACCTTGAAGCAAAGCTAAACATCTCCCGAGTCCAGTTGCTAACATCACAAGCTTCACGAGAAAGTCTCCGGAGACGCCAAGGATGAAATCACGGCCGTCGTCTCCGCGTGGGCGGCCAGAGCTTCCACCAAGGGCACCGCAGTGTTTATTGAGATGTGGGAGGTGTTGTACCTCACATCTGCCTTTTTGGCTGGTGGTTTTATAAGAGCAATACTATATGTCACTCTTTTGCGTAATGTACTTCCCCTGAATCAGCTTTATCAAATCTCATCATTTCCTTTGATCATTGAGATTCCAATAACATCGCACACACACACATCATCGCTTGTTTTGCACACTTATGAAATGGCAAATGAAAACTCCTTTACGGAATATTTTTTCGATGAGTAATCACCAGTTGGCGCCGAAAAATTGGCCTCAAAACAAAATGCCCTCTCACAAACGAGTCCTTTACAGCAATGGAAAATCCTATTTCCAGGAGAGTGCAAGTGCCTTCCTCCAATGGAGGTAACCGACTTTGGTGGCACCTGGGGCAAGTTTGGGGAAAACGTTCTCTGTAAACCTAAATTATGACCCCATGAGTATAATGCAAGGTGGGGTTCTCATCCCGAGCACACATTCGCACAGAGGAGTAAACCAATTGCTTCAGTCTGTCTGTCTGTCAGTCTGGCAGGCAGAGACAATTGAAAATCATTCCAAACAGCAAATTTACTATTTTTAGGGATGTCATAAAGGACACAAACAACAGACACAAATAACTGTTTGGACGTGTTAAATAGGGTGGTGTAAACTACAGTGTAAAGGATGGTGCATCAATGGCGGTAAACTTCCGAAAAAAAGTTTTTTTCTGCAGCCTTTCAAGCTTTTATTTTATTTAAATTGAATTCGATATTTGAACACTGTGGAACACAAATCGCCTTGTTTGTATTTCCAAAAACCTTCAGTTTAGCAATACTTAGGCAAAATTTACGCCGTCTCAACCAATCAAATCTTCCGCTCGCTCTGAAGGGGGAGTTAGTTGGCAGAAGGTTCAGCTCTGGGGTGTTCCATTTGATCAATTAGCTTTGTATGGTTGCCATCACACCTGTTATTCAAAGTTGACGAACAAAACTCATATACACTAAAAGTTTATAATTTTAAAAAGCTGGACTTAATAGTCAGGAAAGACAACGTTTCAGCGAGTATCCACTCACCTTGGTCACGGCAGATGTTGAAGTGAAGAAGAACCTTGAGAATCGCCACGTGACCTCCGCCGGTGGTAGGGCGAGTTGGTCTGCGGACCAATCCAAACATCACGTGATGGTTGCAGACGGTGTGGAAGAGATGCTATAGACTTGTACAAATGTACGAGACAGATGAAATCGCAAACTGCCATTTTTGTTGAGAGATAGTGATTCAACTCTTTCACAAATGGATTCCTTTACAACTCAAGCAAACCAGTTTTTCCTCCATCTAAGATGAGCAGTTGACTGTTATCAAAGCTGTGACAATGCTAGACGACAATGTTGGTTCATACAGGCCTTAAGAGTTTGCCGAGTTTCTCCGATGTAAGTCTCTCTCAGTGCATGATGGGTCTCCACATCTGATGCCATACACCAAGTCACATTTCCTATCCTTCCAGATCTTGTCCTTAACATGAACTAACTGGCTGGCAGAATTCTTCAGGGTTTGTGTGATATAATAATGCCATACTTGGAGAAGGATCTCTCACTTTCTCAGAGAGCCCAGCCACATATGGAATGGTCACTTGCGTCATATTTTCTTGAGCTGTGTCCTGTTGTTGTTCACCAGACGTGATGTTGTTTTTGCAACTTGTTACTTTTAAAAAAGACCATCCAGAGTCATCACACTTACTGAGAGCACTCCTGATATCCTCGTTCTCACACAATTTCCCCCACTGTGTGATTGGAATAGTATCTGCACAACGAAAAAGAGTGTGAATGACAAATAATATGTGGATAAGTGGGTGGTATGAATCAAACTGAAAGTAGTGGCTGCGATGTGCGGGTTTCCTGTACACCTCAAACTCCAATCAGCCGTCACCATTCATGTGAACCTTACAATCAAGAAAGGCAAACTGATCATTGTTGTACGAGTCCTGTGTGAACTGGATGTTCATGTGCACACTGTAAAGGTAATTTTAAAAATATTCTTGCTGTTCACTTTTCTTTATAACCACAGAGGTATCATCTGTATACCTCAACCACAACTTAGGCTACAAACGACTGTAATTCTCCAGCACAACACTTTCAAACTTTTTCATGTACAAACTGGCAACAATTGGTGAAATGGGGGAGCCCATAGCACAAGCATGTTGTTGTCTGAAAAACTGGTCTCTGTTAGTGAAGTCGGTTGAGTTCAAGCACAAGGACACCAGATTCACAATCTGATCCACATGGAGGCTGGGACGTTCCCTAAGAGTGCTGTCCTTTTCGGTGGTCCACTTTCGTGGGCCTTACTCCGTTAGGTGGTCAACTTGATCAACTAACTTGGAGCAAGGCACACTAAAGAAGGAAATATAAGGAAGAAAGGAAGCAGGAGCCTCCATGAGGTACCATTAAACCAGAATGGAAAATTAATGGCAAGAATAAAATTTACACTTCTTTCGCGTTGAAAGCGGTGCTGATTGATTTTGTCACATTTGATACAAGGCATAAGGCTGACAATGACTCCAACAATAAAAACCAAAAGCAAGACATAATAAGTCAAGGCCAAACCATTTAGGCTATTCGACTGACAGCCCTGGTCAACGTCAGTGTCAGAAAGACCTTTTATGTGGGAAGTCCGCTGATGTAGATATGGGCAGTACCAGTCAGGAAATCAAATTAACGATGATAAAATGTAATAATAATTTAATATGTATATTAAAGAGGCAGATCGATTATTTTGGAAAAAGGTGGTAGGATGGTGAGGGGGGTTATCAGGGTGTCGATATGTTATGGCCCAAAACCTCAGAAAAGATAGATGGCTGGCACCGTACAGCAGGTGTGTAATGAAAATTGGACATCTGTGATCACCAACCCTGCAGTAAAACGGGTGAAAATAAAGGTGGTGTAAGTGTGGTGGCATAAAGATGATGGCATTGATAATGAAGATTTTGATGATTATTCTGATAGCTATCACAGTACAACAATGAGCAAGGATATAATCATCATCGGTGGACCACATTCATGTTAGATCGTTAGTGCTGCTCGAGCAGTTCCTGGGCAAATACTTAAACTCAGTTACCTTGCGTGGTTTACCATGATCTTAACACAGCAGTCGGTCAGAGTAGGAACTTGGAATTTGTTTCGAGTGCCAGAGATAACTCCGATTGTTCGCGACTGTGGGACCTCTAACGTCAACCAATGTTCGGTGCTGGAAGATGGGTCCTCCAGCCCAACGTCCATCGGAGGGACAGCATGTACACACACACATTTATGCATCATCCCACTTGCTGAACACCCGGATGACAGTTTATAGCCATATATAGATTGAGGCACTCGTTTCATGATGGGAATAGGTGAGGTCAAGGAAATGCAACCGAAGGGTTTGTCGGGTAATCTGTTCAACTTTCACCAAGGTAACACTGTTCAGATCGAGGCTAAGTCTGCGTGTTGCAATCGTGGACAAAGCAACCCCACACGCCACTTTACATATGTCCTATCGTGTACGGCGACCAGCTGTCGTTTCTTGCCACAACGATGTTACTGTTACAGCATTCCAACCACCCTGTATTTAGTTTGCGTTTGCATATGGCAATGATTAAAATTGCATCTCCACTCGAATCTATTTAAAACACGTAAATCTGCACGGCACTTTAAATTCTCAGTTTAAGAAACATGACATGTAAAACAGTTTACACATCTAAGACTTTCTGGGAAATTGTCGTACAAATGGAAATTGGAATGCGAGATTGATTCCAAATCGAAATGACATCATTAAGGCTTGAAAAGATTCTTGGAGAAAATGAACGCAATTAACAGGCAATGAGGACAACCTTGGTTGTCTTATAGGTGATGGTAGCTTGAATTGCAGCAAATACTTTCACACCCTTAGAATTTGGAAAGCGTACCCACCTCACCTGCATCTCTTCCACCGTTTTACCTCCTCGGTCCTCGTTAGACGTTCAATATGCTTAGTATCTACACCTGAGGGCTCTCCGGATGACGGTATAGCAGGGGTTTTCAATAGGTCCGAGGAGTATGGATTATGTACAGAGGGAGAAGCATTTTGTGCTTCACCTTTCCCAACAGCTACGTATGTGCCCACCTTTCCTTCCAGAAGCATTTTGACCCACTTTCTCCAATTGGGGAATGTTGGCCCTCCTTTCCAAACAGGAGTGTATTGACCCACTTTCTCGACAAAGGCACATACAAACCAGGCATGGACACAGCGC
>NC_140963.1:87637449-87657449 GCF_056783735.1 Eptatretus burgeri | reverse complement strand
AGCATGAACCACTCAATCAGGGCAACGGAGCAAGAACCACTCGCTCAGGGTGATGGAGCATGAATCACTCAATCAGAGCGAAGGAGCACGAAACACTCTCTCAGGGCGACGGAGCACAAACCACTCGCTCAGGATGACGGAGCATGAACCACTCGTTCAGGGTGACGGAGCATAAATCACTCAATCAGAGCGACGGAGCACAAAACACTCTCTCAGGGCGATGGAGCACAAACCACTTGCTCAGGATGACGGAGCACGAAGCACTCACTCAGGGTGACGGAGCACGAAACACCTGCTCAGGGTGACGGAGCTTGAACAACGATTCGCTCAGAATGATGTAGTGCAGTCCCGTTATCGACTGTAAGACGTTCGGCAAGTGGCTTAAGCACTCATGCATCATGCAAGCACTCCAATTAAATGGTTGATAAGGCCAGGCTGTCGCTGCATGTCATCTCGGACCCCTTTAACTTTAAAGCCGGTCTTCACTGCAAACACAGCAGTTAATGAAATGAAATGAATTCGTTCAAATAATGACTTTATCCATAAAAGAGTTGCAGCTTAATGCAGAACAACCCTGGAGACATCGCATAGTTCAATCGCCAATGAGAAAAACATTGCAGATATTCCGCCATCTTGCCTGCTTCTCTGTGCACGTGTCACATGGTACATCAGTTCGGGATCCGCACAAACGTCATAACGTTTTTTTGTAAAATTCTGTTTTTCACCAGATTTGCTTTGATTCCCTGTAGAGCACCTCGCGAAACCTCCGACAATATAGACACAGATCTGGCAGACACTATGGATTGGCAGTCTCTCTGGGGGACAGGGCGCAAGGTCGAGCAGTGAATGCATTTAACCATATAGCTCAATGAAGCTGGTTCATTTTGGCACGTTCCTAAATTTCTCTTCACTCAATATAATTCTCCAAACAGGAGAAAAAGATAAGTTTTGTAAATTTCGCATTTTCTTGCGTATGTATAGAGAAGGAGGGAACATAGCCTTGCTTGCTTTAAGTAAATAGGTATATCGGCTTAGTTATGAAATAAGATTCGTTATTTCATTAAATGATCAGATTTCACAACAGATTTTGACACTTATTTAGTCTGAACAATATCCGATCCTCGAAACTGAAATAATATTTTGTAGATATCCTAGAATTAGTCCGTGAGAGAAGATTGTGGAAAATTGTATCATATAATGCATGAAAACGGTCCCAGCTCCTAATTTGAAAACGGCAGCACTTACAAAAGCGATTCATACAACGATTTGTAGCTGTTAGGCCAGCGGTATAGGTCAGATTTTTTGGTACTCAATCAACCGGCTTGACACAAAGCTTCAAGAGGTCTCATATGAAAGATGGGGATCTCAGTAACTCATTTTGCCCTGTTGTCCTCATTTTTTGGTGTGCGCCCCATGAAATATTCACACCTGAAGGATACCCCCATTAGAAAATTTTGACCATTTCCGGAAATCAGTGAATTAACCATAACTACAAAGCAATGCGCCATATTTTTACATGATTGGTATTGAAATGTGCAGAATGAACAGGGGAATGCTACTAGTTACTTACTGGAATACTTCTAGATAAATATATGTACATTTGTGTGCTTTTAATAGAAAAAAGACATAATTTCCGGACCGCTAACTTCGAAAATCATCAACTACAGAAACAAACATCTGCCAATTGTCATATTTTTCTTTATTTTATATGTGTTCAGTTTACCATATCAATATAATGAGAATATTTTGAAACAAATTTCAACTAGCAAATTATATGATAATGTGACTGAAGTTTGTACAAGTGATGTGATAACTATATGTTACACCAATACACATTGTTCTACGAGAAATGAACTAAAACATATATTTTGAGCGAGTGTCCTCGATATGTTCAACCATCACTGTCCGTGTCATTTTGGTCACCATGTGACAGTTCGTTGCCACACTGTCCGTCACTGGTGGCACACATGCACTCGCTAGTGCAAGGCAAACTGTCTTGTGAGCAGCTGCAGCTGTTGGTACATGGTTCACTACCACGGCATGAACACGCAAGACCATCTAACATCTACGCTGATGTGGGTCCATCAAACAATGTGGGATGCAGCACACCTTCTCCTCTGTACCATCCACGACCCTCCGGTGTGGGAATTTCTGGATTTGCCAGGTGGGCATTCATCCATACTCGGGTTTGGTGAACGGATCTCTTCACATGTTCGAGAAAAGCTGGTTCGGACGGAGGCAACTTTTGCACTGGGACATCTTTGGTCACTGCGAGTTTCTCCCGAAGATCATTCAAATTTGTGTGTGCATCCATATATTTCCCTTGAGAATCATGCATGGCACTGACTAAATGTCTTGAAGCAGTCACTGCCTCCTGGAGATCATCAGTGGCGAGGACTTCGAGGTGTGGACCATTATTCTGAAGATGCAGTGTCTTCATAGCTTTCCGTGCTTTCTTTTTACCATAGCCGAAGAATGCTGATACAGTCACATCCTGTCAGGGCATGAAACGCAGGAAGCCGGGTACACATTTCTGGAAGCAAGCAGTAACATATCTGATGGACCGGGATAAGCTTGCATCCTGCTGATGATCTTTTCTCTATCCATATTTCAGCAGTGTCCCGCAACTGTGGAAAGTAGTGGACTGCTAAGACAAGCACATCAGTGTCTGCTGATTTGATTGTAATGGACCCACGCACATTGTTACGTCTGAACTCATCATATGCATGCTTCACATGAAGAAATATCCGAGAATCTGCCTCTTCCTGCATTGATGCGAGTTGACTGTCATGATACATTCCTGCAGATGAAAGGCATGCTGTAAGCGAACCATCAGAGAAGCCACCAGCCAAATAGATCCGCTTTTCTTGGTGATCTGAAAGTTCTTTTGCTGCTGGTGCATGTTGCGTGACGTGACTACAGATGAAGTGTGTCAAGGTGGATTTGTTTGATGATGGAGCCATGAATTTCGTCCATTGTGGTACTGGGCGTCCAGCAATGACTGGGTAGCTTCGGGATCCACCAGCAACAGCAAGGTGTCTCGTTCTTTCCTCTGTCTTCACAGAATTGACATCATCATATTGGTCGAAGACGTCGATGAGGGTGTGGTGTGTTTTGATGCAATGAAGCAACTGGTTTAGGTAACACTGCGCCAAGTTACCAAACGTACCACCATTTCCACCCAGGATATGGAGTTGCAGCCATACCATCCCTGATGTACACGCTGCGATGTTGGTTATCACTGGCAGTGTTTTCATGCTCTTCATCGACTAGGCCCTCGAGAATATGCCCTAGTTCTGCTTTGGTGTTCTTCCGTGGAGCTCCATCTTCATGAAAGATAGATGTCGGAACAGACGTAATGGGATAGCTCAGGACGTGCTTCATGTTCAGGTCAGGGTGGACTTGAGTCAATAGCAAAGCATGGCGGAAAACCATTTCCGGGTTGATTGTAACCAATGCTTTCTGACCCAAAATCAGGATTTTTGTTTTCTTTTTGGAAATCGAAAACGTTTTGAGTTTGGATTTTGGGATTGGCTGGTACATGCTTCTCTGCCCCCCCCCCCAGTGCAAAGAGATTCTGTGATGTACTCTTCCATCTGTCTTTTCCCCAGGTCTTGGACAGACAACAAGGACTTCTGAATATCCTTGGAAGTGATGACACCACTTGATATATTCACAAGATGTTCATCTGGATGATCAGTGGTCAGGAACGGATGTGTCATATTGTCTTCGACATGACAAATTAATCGCTGTACATGCTATGTACATTCATCACGGTTCAGAGCTGCAGGGCGCATTTGTTCATGACCCATGTCATCCTTGTGGATGGTCCCACTTCTGGATCGTATGGCAGATGCATATTCTCCCAAGCTTTGTCGTGTGATTGTCCACTGAAGTAGTGCAGACTCCTTTCTCATTAGGCCAACAATGCCACCGCTGCTCTCAGCATCCCTAACCCTAACCCTAACCTAAACCCTAACCCAAACATATAATGATGTGGTTGTGATACTACATTATTCTCCTGTCCAATCGACACATTTCAATACCAAACATGTCGGAAGAGGGCTCTTTGTCTTGTAGTTTATGGGAAACTAGTAGTAATGTCCGGCGTTGCTCGGGCTAGCAATAAAGCCTGGCGTTGCCTGGGCTTTCTTGCAAATTTCCTGAATAGCTGTTAGCGGTTAGGGGTTAGTGGTTAGGGGTTAGCGGTTAGGGTTGCAGTTAGGGTTAGGGTTTGCGGTTAGGGTTAGCGGTTAGGGTTAGCGGTTAGGGTTAGAGTTAGCTGTTAGGCGAAGTGGAAATTTGCGTCCCCCGTAGGCCTTAAACTTGAGTGGATTTGAATGGAAAATCCCATAAGGGATATCGATTTATCGATTTTTTCGAATATCGGAAGTGCTATGGAAAAAATTTATAGCCAATGACCTAAGTTGGACCAAAAGCCATAATCATACCGAATTTGAATGGAATCCGTTGGAGTTTGTGAAAATGCATCAAAACGAATTTTGAGGGGCCTCTTAAGGAAGACAATAATATCATTAGTATATGTGCCAAATCTTGTTTCATTTCATGCAGTAACAAAAATCTGATGGTGGAACAAAGAAAGGGGCGTGCCGAAATATTAATATAGATTATGTGATTTTCTGAAATGGTCCAAATATTCAGACGGGTGTATCCTTCAAATGTGAATATTTCATGGACCGCATACCAAAATATGAGGACAACAGGGCTAAATGTTTAACTGAGATCACCATCTTTCATATGAGACCTGTTGTAGCTTTGTGTTAGCCAGTTGATTGAATTCCTAAAATATACCCCTTTATCGAGGTTTACCGCAGGCCTATATGATGAACAGGCATTCGATATGAGTGAGCAAAGTGAAAAAAAAACTTTATCGTTAAGAAATCGTTGTGGCCTGTTCCAAGTCAAGGCATGGTTGAGCAGGCCAAAAAACGTGGCAGCTTCAGATGCCAGCGAGGGTACGCCTTAACACCCCAGAGAGCGAGGTGGCCGTGGATCGCGTGATAAAGGATATAATTAAATAAGGCCGTTAATTAATTATCTTCAAAGGGGTGTATTAATTAACCCAAACACCCAATTTTCACTCTTGCACTTCCTTGGAATTTTCTTTGTATGCATGCAAAGTTTCAGGCTGATAGGTTTCAGGGTTTTGGAGTTGAGGGGAGACACTGAAACACACATACATTGATATTTATTAGTCTCTCTCTATCGAGTGCAGCCTGTGGCTGCTGGTTGCATCAATAGTTGGGACGCAGCTATGCCGCTGATGCAGTGTCCCCCTTATCAGTACACTGGTACTCATTATGCCGACCTCGGAAGGATGACAGGCTGAGTCAACCTCCAGGTGTATATTAATTCAGTGGCCCAACGGGGCTTGAACTCAGGGCCCTCGGATCCCAAGCAGCCACCCTAACCACTAAGCCAACACCAGGTATATATATATGTATGTATGTATATATATAAATATATATATATATATATATATATATATATATATATATATATGTTTCTATATATATATATATATATATGTTTATATGTTTATATATATATATATATATATGTTTCTATATATGTTTCTATATATGTTTCTAGAAATGTATGTATGTATGTATGTATGTATGTATGTATGTATGTATGTATGTATGTATCTTCAAGGAACGGACATGCCGTGGCGATTGCGATTAGGAACGTACTATACACCACTGACTGTAGCAGATAGCTTTGGCTAACTGCAGCACAAAAACGGTGAACGTATTATTTATTTAGTTGGGTTGCAATTGTCTGTGGAGTCAGGCCAGCTGTGAGCCAATGGGTGGAAGACACAGCTCACTCAATTAGGTGCGCTGGCCTTTGGCCATGTGATATGTCACGAGGTATCTGTTAACGAATCTTCTTCGTCTTCTTTCGGCTGGCTCAAGTTAGGGGTCACCACACCGGATCAACCGTCTCCATTTCGCTCTATCCTCCACATCTTCCATTGACACTCCAACCGCCCGCATGTCCACCCTCACCGCATCCATGAACCTCTTCTTTGGCCTTCCTCTTCTCCTCCTGCCTGGCGGCTCCATCTTCAACATCCTTCTCCCGATATACTCCGTTTCCCTCCTGTGCACATGTCCAAACCATCTCAATCTCGCCTCTCTCACTTTGTCTCCAAACCGTCCTACCTGCGCTGTCCCTCTAATATACTCATTCCTTATCCTGTCCATCTTCGTCACTCCCAACGAGAATCGCAGCATCTTTAACTCTGCCACCTCCAGCTCCGCTTCCTGTCTTTTTGTTAGCGCCACCGCCTCCAAACCATACAACATAGCTGGTCTCACTACCGTCTTGTATACTTTCCCCTTCACTCTTGCAGCTACCCTTCTGTCACAAATCACTCCTGCAACTCTTCTCCACCCACTACATCCTGCCTGCACTCTCTTTTTCACTTCTCTCCCACACTCTCCGTTACTTTGGACAGTTGATCCCAAGTATTTAAACCCATCCACCTTCCCCACCTCAACTCCTTGCAACCGCACCATACCACCACCCTCCCTCTCATTTACGCACATGTACTCCGTCTTACTCCTACTGACTATCATTCCCCTTCTCTCCAGTGTGTACCTCCACCTCTCGAGGCTCGCCTCAGCCTGCTCCCTACTCTCCCTACAGATCATGATGTCATCCGCGAACATCATAGTCCATGGGGACTCCAGTCTGATCTCGTCCGTCAACCTGTCCATCACCATTGCAAATAGGAAAGGGCTTTAACCAATGTTAACCAATGAGATTGCATATAAATGAGGAAATGGAAATGATCTTTAAATGCTTGGGTGGTGGATGAAAATACAGAGGACAATCACTGGATCAGACTTGGGCTATGTGCCAAATTTGGTGGTTGTCAGTCCAGCGGGCCATGAAAAAAACAAGAACAGACAGACAGACATCCGATGAATCTAATTTATTAGACAGACACACACACACACACACACACACACACACACACACACACACACACACACACACACACACACACACACACACACACACACACACACACACACACACACACACACACACACACTTTAAAAAGTAACAGTCCACTGAACAAAATACTTGTTTCATGTGTTTGAACAGGTTGTAATTTCAGCAATCAGCAATTGCCATACATTTTCTGCAACTGGTTGATAATTTTCAAAATCAAATCTTCTGTTACCTGATAGGTCTTTGTTGTATTTGATTTTTTAAAAAAACATATACTTGTGGGGAAGGCTTGCACAATGCAAGCAATTACTCGAGTGCATCCTATGTGCACACATCTTCTTTTATAATAAATGTCAGTGTGCCTCAATCAGTCCGTCAATCAGTCAGAGTGTGTGTGTCTCCTCAATAATTCCAAAACCATTAAACCTTGCGGCTCAAAACTTTCAATGCGTGTTGAGGGAACTCCAAGGTAGTGCATGAATGAAAATTGGGTGTCTGTGTAAATTTAAACATCCCTTTGAAGATAATTAATTAATGGATTACCTCCATGAAAGGCTTATCCTTGGTCAGCCCAATTTCACCTCACAGGGGTCTTAGCTGCCATTTTGATTTGGCCTATTCAAACATGCCTTGCCTTGCAAACACGATCTACTTTCACAGAATAATTAAAGTACAGAATCGAAATATTGTTTCGGATTTAAGAATCAAGTCTCTCTCAAACCTCAATTCCCCCCTATCAAACGCAAGTCCAGAACAACCCCTTTCCCTCCCCACACCCACCTCTTGCCCACATCCTCCTCACTCCCACACACCTTCCTGGAGTGTATAGCAACGTGTGGTGAGGTGTCGCTCTGCCCCCCTCCCACCCCCCCCACTCCCTGTCCTGACTCCTCTTTCCTCCCTCGCTCTCCCCCCTTCCCAGCTCCCCCTCTCCCCCCACCCTCTAATCATAATATTCGAGTAAATAGTAGTCTTGGCTAATGGCCGAACAAACTATGATTATACGGAAAAATTTGCAACAGATGCTCACCCATTTCAAAGTAATAGACATTTCACAAGTGCGAATAACATTAGAGATCAAGTTTGACAGCATCAAGCAACCCTTTTGTGAAAGAAACAAAATCTATTCTGATGACTCTGCAGTCTCCACAATCCAAGAATGTTGATGAACAGAATACCGACTTAGAATCAGATTACCATCCCTTATAATATAGTACATATATACTGGAGACAAGAGTTTGAGATAAGGATTTTTAAAATGATAAAGAAATATGAAATTGGATATATAGAGAGAGAGACAGACAAATGGACAGACAGATAGATAGATAGATATACAGGTATATTTATTTATTGATTACTTCGACCTTTCTTCTACAACGACTTTATCTAATGATTAGTTTATCCCGATGTGAAATGTATGGCTCTGTCGTGAACCTAACCCCGGAGTTGAATGTGCAATCTTCGGAGAAGCTTACAGAACAACCCGGTTTGTTTAAAAGCGCGTCCATTCCGCACCGCGACAAAGCAAACTCACTGATCCGCAGATCGCATGTGATGTAAACGGACAGGAGGAAAGTGTAACAAACGAACAAAGTTTTGATTTTTGTTTCTGAAAAGCAAGTAAAAAGGAGCGATAATAACTTTCAATAAAGCTTCAAACAGTTTTTTTTTTCAAAAAAAATAACTCAGCCATTGTGCCGCCATCACCCACAGGGACCATGATCCCCCCCTCAAACCACTGCCACCCGCCTAGCTGCACCCAGTCATGTTTTGGGATCCGAAACGGCTCTTAATTCCAAGCCACAGTTTACAATGACCTTTCGACGGAGTTTGTTTAATGCAACGCTGCCTCAAGAGCCACAGCATAAAGTTTTCTGACAAGAGCTGCACTCTTGAGTGCCACGTAACAGGCCGCTTGCTTACATTTCCATCCCAATTCCCAGGGGTCGGGGAGTTTGGTGCTGGACATCTCCACTCGGGACACAACCTCAAGAGTAGCACCCGTGTTATATTGTGATGTGAGTGGCACTTGTAACATTCAACTCACTCGTTGCTTGAGGCCATGTCTTTCCAAGGCCATGCCATATGGAGAAAGCACTTCAATGAGGTTGTACCTTCTTGAAAGAATGTTTGTCTCAATGAGATGGAACTTCGCACTGAATTAGAGCTCCTCTATGCAAAAAAGTGAGAGAGAGAGAGAGAGAGGGAGAGAGAGAGACCATTAACGGCACGACTTGCACGTGGGAATGCAACACTGAAGATGCTTACACCGTTAAAATGTGTACTGTGTTATGCACTTCTTGTTTCTGTGTTTAAAAGTTGCGGTGGTCGAGTCTGTTGAGTTTAGTTTATTTATATATAAACACTGATTGAAGATATAAACACCTTTTGAGCTCCCTTCAGTATTAATGGATAATCACATAAATTTTTCTGCATTTTAAACATTTCCAAATATGCGTACAATTGTGTTGTTTCCTCTTCATCACAAAGGCTTCCCAGAGGGTGTCCTGGGATAACTTGATTTGGAATAATCCTGAAATGCACATTATTTTTTGGGAAAAAACAAATACACACATATATATATATATATATATATATATATATATATATATATATATATATATATATATATATATATATATATATCTTTCTTAGTGGAGTGTGCTTACACATTGTGTAAGCAGATGAACCTTATTTGCCTCAGGTCACTCACCTCCATATTTTTTTGTTGTTTTTTTTTCATTTATGGATGTTGTCTGACTATTCTGTGATTTGTTTCTGGTGTACTGGCTTCGTAGTTCATCTGCATGCAAAATTTCAGCTTTGTACGTCACCTGGAAGGTCCTGAAGAGAGCCCTCGGCACAAAACTTTCAGTACAGAAAACTTCACAGCTTGGTCAATGAATTGCGACCCCTTACTGAAATAAAGGTGGATACTTTGAGTCTACCCTGGGAGGACTCCATTCCACATTCTGAAACCCGCCATTGGAGATACCAATCAACGACACACACACACACACACACACACACACACACACACACACACACACACACACACACACACACACACACACACACACACACACACACACACACACACACACACACACACACACACACACACTTTGAGACATGGTGGGTCTATGTTTCACCTTCTGAAACCCACCCACATGTGGAGATAGCAGACAACAGCAACTTGCACGTACACACACATGTGCACACATACACAAACACACACTCATATGGAGGTGGATACTTTGAAACCTGCGAGGGCTCTGTTCCAATTTCTGAAACCCCTATGTGGAGATGACAACCAACAACACACACACACCTATCTCTATATATCTCTCTATATCTCTCTATATCTCTCTATATATATATATATCTCTCTATCTATCTATCTATCTATCTATCTATCTATCTATCTATCTCTCTCTCTCTCTCTCTCTCTCTCTCTCTCTCTCTCTCTCTCTCTCTCTCTCTCTCTCTCTCTCTCTCTCTCTCTCTCTCTCTCTCTCTCTCTCTCTCTCTCTCTCTCTCTCTCTCTCTCTCTCTCTCTCTCTCTCTCTCTCTCTCTCTCTCTCTCTCTCTCTCTCTCTCTCTCTCTCTCTCTCTCTCTCTCTCTCTCTCTCTCTCTCTCTCTCTCTGTCTCTCTGTCTCTCTCTCTCTCTCTCTCTCTCTCTCTTATTAGTATAGATATCTTTTATCAGGCGCATCCTTGGTCACCACTCTCTATGGAGTCTTTAGACATATCCTAATCAACCTGGCTGGTGTCTGATGCTGCCGTGTTTTTTGGCCTGCTCAACCATGCAGTGACTTGGAACAGGCCGCAACGATTTCTGAACGGTAAAGTTTTTTTGTTTTTTTTTCACTTTCCTCACTCATATTTTCGAATGCCTGTTCGTCGTCATAGCTATGAATTTCTGGGTACAATGCAATGCTTACAAACGTCAGCATTCCTGGCTTTTATTCATTTTCGCACATGCAAATCACTGTGAGCATCTCTTAAACTAAGCAGAATTACAAAATGTAAGCTCCAGAATCGAACTTACAAGCAGTCTGACTCCATGAAAAGTGTTCATTTGTCCAATCCGGACATATTTGACATTTCTGGCATCTCCAGGAGGTGCATGTTTAATATGACGGTTCAGCGATTGCTAATCGTGTGCGAAGTGAGCCGTTTCTTATGAACCATTTTGGCGGAGTGCTTAAGCCAGTGCTCTGCAATATTCACACTGTCACTTAATACTGTACGTCGAATGACTTGAACAAAGTTCAGGGGTCACTCGCATATTCTTAGCCATGTGTTGTTCTGTGGTGCAGCAGGTAGGGGGCTGGCTCGCTGAAAATGTGACATTTGATTTTCCACGACGTTCCCCTTTTTCTACGATCTTCCATTATACGACCAGTCACTTCGGCATGAATACATAGAAATAGAAATTAAACAGTTCGTTTTCAAAAGTTTATTCAATCGTTTTACTTGGCGTGCGTTTAAGTTTCAATGGCCATACAGCGGTTCTATACCGGAGGTAGGAAGGCAAAATAAATTATTTGACCACGATGAGTAAAAAATCTTTTCGGTGATGAAATAATGAATCACCACACCATGACGGGAAAACATAGAGATTTGTTTGCATGCTCACTCTGTGTAGCCTGGATTTGAATACTGACCATGCCATAAACTGTCATCCCGGTGTTTTCCAGGCAGGGTGATTCATCAATGTGTGTGCCATCTCTCAGATAGATGTTTAACCGGACGTCACATCTGCCAGAATCCCTCACCCCTCTCCCTCCCTTACTCCTCTCCCTCTTCCCCCCCCCTAGCTTCTCTTACCCCTCTGCCTCTCTCACCCCTATCCCACCCACCCTTCTCTCTCCTCCCAACCTTATCCCCTCTTTCCCACCCAGATATAATCAATCAATCTATATCTCTCTATATATATCTCTATCTCTCTCTCTCCCACTCTCTCTCTCCCACTCTCCCACTCTCCCACTCTTCCCTTTGCTCCCCAACCTTCCCTTTCTGTTGATTGGACTCGCATGTACGAATCAGATTCAGAGAGAACTGACCAGTGGGGTGCAAAGGTCGCTACATGTACGAGCATGCATGCATGCAGGCAGACCTTTGCCAGGAAGATAGCGTGGGTTTTAAATGCTCTTACCCCAGGTCTCAAAGTATCCGTGTGTGTATGTGTGTTCATGTACATGCAAGTTGCTGTTGTTGCCTGCTATCTCAACATGTGGTGGGTGGGTCTCATGAGGTGAAACAGAGACCTATGAGGTCTCAAAGTGTGTGTGTGTGTGTGTGTGTGTGTGTGTGTGTGTGTGTGTGTGTGTGTGTGTGTGTGTGTGTGTGTGTGTGTGTGTGTGTGTGTGTGTGTGTGTGTGTGTGTGTGTGTGTGTGTGTGTGTGTGTGTGTGTGTGTGTGTGGTTGATTGGTATCTACGTATTCAGGTTTCAGAATGTGAAATGGAGTGCTCGCAGGGCAGGCTCAAAGTATCCACTTTAATTTCGTTAAGGAGACACGATTCATGGACCAAGCTGTGAAGTTTTCTCTTCTCAAAGTTTTGTGCGGAGGGCTTTCTTCAGGATCGTCGTTGAGCCCCGGAGAGCTTCCAACTGTAGTTTGTTTGTAGTAATATTCCCAGGGATGGTTTTTAATATCTTTGTGACGTTCTTCGTCATCATTCCCAGAGCTCAAACCATCACTGGTACAACTTTGGCATTCTTCAGCTTACAGTATTTTTTCACTTCATGCTTGAGGTATTTGATTTGATAGGTATTTGGTGATTTTCTTGACTTCTGCATCGTTTAGTCCAAATTCACTGGGATTAACACCTCACTGAGCAATGCCTTCTTCTCTCTTTTGTACCCAAGTACGATATCTTTGTTTTCGATGTTCACACTCGATTGGATATTTAGGTCGTACCTGAGCGATACTTCCATGTTTTCAGTGATTGCTTTTGGTTCATGTTCCCACGAATTATCTGGAACTGGGATATCAAAGTTCTTGCAGATGAGCCAGCAGATTACTTTACAAACTCTGTTGTGTCATGTGTACAGCTGTTCTGACATGAGGTTTTTTTTGTTTTGTTTGTTTTTGTGTTCAGTCATTAAGCATAACATATCATTCCCTTTGCCAACATCACCTCCACCCTTCTATCTTCCTCTTCCTCTTCCTCTCTCACCTCCTCCTCGCACCCCTCCCTTCTGCAGTGTATAGCAATATTTGGTGAGATGTTGCACTCCTCCCCCCCACCCCCTTCCTCGCTCTTTCCCCCTCCCTCACTCTTTCCCCCTCCTTCACTTCCTCTCCCCTCCCTCCATCCTCACCCTCCCTCCCCCCTCTTCCCTTCTTCCCTATTCTCTTTCCCCTCCCTCCCCTCTTTAATATCCCCGTCAGCGAAGCGACGGGTTGTTCTTGCTAGTATCTAATATATAAAGGTCATTCTAACCACATTCACTGAATCACTGGTTCATTGACTCACTAACTGACTGATATATTACAAATCAGTACCTTCTAGGTGACGTAGAAAGATGGAACTTTGTGTGCCAATGGAAATCAAAGCCGATACACTGGTGAAAATCATGAAACCATCGGAAAGAATACATAAATGAAAATATAAATAAATGGAAATAAATCAATTAAAATAATAAATGCAGGTGAGCGACCCGAGACAATGGAAAAGCATGGTAATTTTGTGTACCAACGGACATCGGAAGCCGATATGCCGGGAAAATCACACAACCATTGGAAAGCTTGCGTAAATGAAAAAAAAAATGAAAAAAAGAAAAAAATACAGGTGAGCGACCCAAGGCAATGGGGAAGCCAGTAATTTTGCATGTCAACGGACATCAAAGCCGATACACCAGGACCAAAAAAAAAAAAAAATCACAGAATCATCGGAAAGCATCCGTAAGTAAAAATATAAATAAATGAAATATCAAATGTTGATGAGCGATCCGAGACAATGGGGAAGCATGCACAGTTCGTTCTTGCTTACAATGTGTAAACATGCCCCCACTAACATATTATATATATATATATATATATATATATATATATATATATATATATAATATATATATACATACATGTATCTTTGATGATAAAAGTCATTTTAGAAGGAAAAGGGGGGGAGGAGAGGAGAAGACATTGTGACACACACATTCACCTTTTCACAAGAACCTCTCACAGATATTGCACAATCATGACACATGTATGTGAAAACAGATATCACAATCATGACACAGTTATGTGTATACAATCACCCATCCATACCTCGGTTACCTCCCATTCCTGCAAATGTCCAGAAACCCTTCTATCCCCAAGGCTTGTAGCACTAACCGAATTCAAATTTGAACCTATCCACTGTTACCTCTGCCATTACCTTTCCTGGGAGAGCATTCCATTCCCATGTATAAACCTGCACTCTCCGCCTGATAAACAGACCCCTGCCATAAATCTGTCCTTTCATCTTCTTCACCGTCAAGCAACGACACCTGGTCCTAACATCTACTCAGCTGGAAAACTCCACTACACCTATCTCATACACACCCTTCATGATCTTAAACATCTCTTTCACATCCCCTCGTAACCACCTCCTTTACAATATATGAAGTCCTGTCTCCTTCAGCCGCCACTCACAGCTTAGTCTAGCTCGGCCCAAAATCGATCTAGTAGCCCGATGTTGGACCCTCTCTCTCACAGCTCTGTCCTTCCTCAGATGTGAGGATAAAGGCTGTACACAATATTCTTGAGGAGGCCTCACAACATTCTTATGCAGTGTTAACACCCCCTCTTGTGATTTATAATATATCTCCCGAAGAATCTATTACTATTCAGTAGACACATCCGTCCAGGTGCCACATGAAGAAAGCAGGACCTCCATCTTTAATGTCGCGGCTCCTGCAGCCAGAGGAGGATAATAAAAATGTTTCCCTTGCAAAGCTAATAATCGATTTGCTTGTTTGGAATGCCAATAATCGATTTACTTGGAACAAAATGTTTTGTCTGTTTAATCACAGAGGCCTGTTTTAAAAGCTCTTTCTGGGGAATTGAAGAGAAGAAGCGGGATGGGGAGCTCAATATAGAAAAGCAACATATATTATTCTACATCAGCAGGAACCATTTATAAGGACATGGAAAGAGCATACAAGATTATATATACATGGTAATATTTCTCAAAGCAATATAAAAGAATGTAAAAGAACACAGAAGGACCACACAAAACAACAACCATAGCCACCATAACAACAACAACAACGTGTTAAGAAAGATCCTTTGTGCGTTTCACTTGATCTTACATCTTCATTCAGATTCACCGATCAACATGCAATATTTTTGTGAAGTACAACATGCTGTCTTTTTTTTTTCTGTATATATATATATATATATATATATATATATATATATATATATATATATATATATATATATATAAATATATAAATACATATTGTTGGGGGTCGGTGGCGAGAACGACCATTAGGTGGGGAAAGTTACATCGTCTCCCACCAGACGACCTGGAATTGTAGGCCGTCGCTCCGGATAATTCCGCGAGCTGGCGGGTCGCTGCACTGACCGTGGAACGCCAATACCTCCACCGCATAGCGTAGGGTCTTTTTGTCTCAAACCAATTTACCTAATTAGCTACGTGGTGTCTTCTACCGGGGAACCACGCCCTCGGCACGTCTTGCTTGAACAGGGTCACTCTACCGACTGTGGTAGAGTTCCACCTACCGACTTCTAACTCTGGTTCGGTGGCAGTCGAGCGGAACTGCCAAAGCCGTGCTGGCTAGGATGAGCAGATGAACGGGAACAAAAACCCGGTTAAAACTCAGATCCGAACCATGCTGGACCAATGCAAGAAAGGATGGAAACGAACTGGAAACATTTCTACAATTGTTTTATTCACAAATAAAAAAAGACACAGGGCAAGACTTATCGTGGATATGCAAGCAAGAATTTACAATGATGGAAAACACTTCAGAGTTCTACTTAAAAGATGGTCCCACACACATCAGACGCACACTCAGACGATTTATTGAAATATCCCTGCAGCCAGAGAGGGAGACACGAGCTGGGGGTCGCACTTCACATGGGTGCCTGCACATTGAAGGGAGTGCTCTGCGATGTAACACCTGCTATTTGTCGTGCGGCTCGGCCCACAGTCACACACGTGGGGCTCATGCCCGTGGAGGAAACCGAGCGGGGAAGTCGGAGTCCCAGGGCGGAGATCAGGGTCGCGGACAGGACCCAGGAAAACTCCACAAACGCCAGCAAAATGTAGAGCGCACACCAACCAACTTGCTCCTCCAAAAGAACTCTCATTCCTCCTCCAAGAGTCTTACTCAGAACCAACGACCGAACCCTCTCAGAACTCTGCTGAGGATGGCATCGTAACTTTTATGGACCTCCCCGAACGGGGCGGGGCTTGGTGGAACAGACGTCACTGTCTGCCCTGATTGGACGGGGCTCCCATGGGTCCGCCCTTTCTGGTCGGGTTTTCGGCCATGCCGGGTAAACCCCGCCCCACTCCATGCGTGCCCATACTTGTCAAAAATAAGTTACAAAGTTTGTGGAAGCCGAGAAGGAACTGCCAGAGATTCTGCCTCGGACAGCAAGTCGCCAGTTAGGCGAGTGAAGCGCTTGTTCAGTGGTGTTGTCTGTTTGTTCGTTGGATGTAATAACCGACTGAAAAGAACATCGCAACGCACACCTTTGATTCTCCCACTAGACAAAAGGAAGGGACCTGTCTCACATGTAATTAACGGAATAACTGACCTTTGTGATATCTGTATGTTTGAATGCATATGGTTTCCAGATCCGTAACAATATGTAATATGAAAAAATATATATATGAAAAAAAAAAAAAATATATATATATATATATATATATATATATATATATATATATATATATATATATATATATATATATATATATGTATGTATTGGGTAGTCAATCTATTGAGATTTTTTGGAAATTTTTTCTATCCTTATTGTCAGTATTTCCGTCGAAATGTTTGTCTGTCTGTCTGTCTGTATGTCTGTTCGGTCCAGTGCTCAGTTAATACAATGGCGATTTCAATGAAACTTGGTAGGTTCATACCATGACCTAGTTGTGTGCAAATGAGAACCGTTGCTATGGGCCCATCCGTTGCCAAGCAACGGGACTTTGAAATTTTTGAAAAATCATTAAAAAAAAAAATTTCGAAAATCAAAAATCGGGACACGAGTGACTGTGGGCAGTACATTCAGCCATATTGTCAAAAACTTCCAGCCGGATCCTATGAAAACTGTCGGAGAAGATAGACTTTGAATGAACCCTGGTCGAAAACAATAAAAAAACGAAGTTCGTTATATCTCAGAGACTATGAGTCAGATATACATGAAACTGGTATGGTAGGTTCATGGTATGTCCTAGTTATGTGTGAGGAAGAACCGTTTCTATGGACGCTTTTGTTGGCTAGTAACGGCTGGAAAACGACTAAATTCGACTTGATTGACTACCCATGTCTGCCTACCGGCTTGTATATATACTGAAACGCAAAATAAACTTACCACCTTTTAAACCCTCAAATATCAACAATAACACTGCGTGTAGTAAATGTGTGAACTTATTTGTGGACATGTATGTATGTGTATATATATGTATATATATATATATATATATATATATATATATATATATATATATATATATATATATATATATATATATATATACATACTTGCCCACAAATAAGTTTGAACAGGGTGTAATTGTTGGTGTTCATTTGGCAGACGCTTCAGTGACTAAGGCTGCGGAAATTCCTAACGTGTCATGATGAACTGTCTTGAAGGTGATGTCAGCCTTGAAAAAAGAAGGAAAGACATCACCACCGAAAGGCAACAGTGGGTGGAAGTGCATACTCGACAAACTTGATGCACAGGCATTAAGTCCGACTATGAGGCAAAACAGGAGAGCTGAGAGGGGTGTCTTTCAGGACAATAATGCTCCAGTCCACAGGGTACGTGTTGCCACCGGGTGGTTTGAGGAACACGAAGGCAAGGCTCCCCATCTTCCATGGCCCTCCACATCACTGGACTTCAATCCCATAGAATATTTCTGGGATTGTTTTGAGAAGTGCCTTCGACTGCAGTTTCTGCCTCAACATAAATTGGAGGACTTCCTTGTGGAAGAACGGTACCACATTCCTGCAGAACAGTTCGAGCGTCTGTTGACTCCATGCCATGTCATATCCATGCCTGGATGTATGTGGTGGCCTCAATGCCACATCATATTCATGCCTGGATGTACGTGATGGCCGAACACCCTGCTAAGTGACCTTCTGGTGGTGTTTCCATATTTTGTCCATGACCTGCACTTCCTTTGTACACTGCTCTTTTGCTCTTTAAAGGTTGCACATTTCTCTGATGCTGATGGCCCTCCTGTTAGTTTATCCCAATGTAGAGCACCTCTCTCCTCATACCCTCAATTTTTGCTTTCTTGAAATCTAACAGCCTTACTCGATTATCCCAAATTCTCACTCTTAACAGAATCTTTGCACACACTGTTATGATCACTTGCCCCAAAATGCTATCCCACTTCCAACTCCACAATATTGGGATCATTACTTTAAAGGAGGTCAAACACTACACTCTCCCTCATGAGCTTTTCCACAAACTTGGTCAAGAAAAGCCCCTGGGAATCTCCTTAACTCCAGACTTATCAGTTGACTTCCAATCATCAGCAAAGTCATGGAATGCATCATCACAGTTGGTAAGAAATCGTTCCTTTTCTCCAACAGCCTTCTCCCAATCATGAGCAAGATTATGGAATCTATCATCACTTTAGACATTAAATCATTCCTCTTCTCCAATGGCTTGAATTCCAATCGTCAATTTCGTTTCAGACCAGGTCTCACTACCCTGGATATGCTGCGTCTGCTCTCCCAACAATGGATGGAGGTACTCAATGCCGGACATGAAATCAGAGCCATATCCCTAGACATATCACGTGCTTTTGACACGGTTTGGCACCCTGCCCTGCACCCAAACTCTCTTCCTATGGTATCCAAGGCCATATCCACTCATGGCTCGCTGACTTCCTCTCCTGTCGCAGCCAACGTGTGGCCCGAAATGGATTTCTTTCATCATCTCTTCCTGTCCAGGCTGGAATTCCTCAAGGCAGCGTTCTGGGCCCTGTTCTTTTTGTAGTTTTCATCAATGATCTCTCCGACTCTCTGGAAAATCCTCTTGATCTTTTTGCTGATGACTCATCCCTCTGCCGTACCATCTGTCATCCCTCAGACCGGTAAGCAGCAGCTTCTTCACTCTTTGCAGATCTGGGTAAAATCACAAACTTGTCCAACACGTGGAACATGTCTTTCAATCCTGACAAATCTCACACGCTCACTGTCTCTTCGAAAGGACTGTTTGGAACCCACCCCCCCCCCACCCATCTACTTTCTCAACAATCCTCTGGAAGAAGTCCTTTCTTTCAAGCTTCTGCGTCTCACTATCTGCCATAATCTTTCCTGGGAAAGCCAGATTTCCAACCTGACCTCCAAAGCCAGTCGCCGACTGGGAATCCTCCTTCATGCAAAGTCCTTCCTCGGCCCAAATGAGCTCCTGACCACATACAAAGCTTTCATCCGCAGCCTGGAGTACTGCTCTCCATTCTGGGCTGGTGCTCCTGCCTCTCACCTTTCTCGGCTTCACGCAGTGGAAACCAAGGCATTTTGGATCATTGGTATCTCCCACGATGAGGATGAGTCTTTGGGCCTCTCACCCTCTCTCACCGCAGGCAGGTCAGTGATCTTTCTGTTTTCTACCGTCAACTCTACGTACTTGTCCCCCCTACTCTGTTTGTGATTTGACCCCACCATATTTCCGCAGGGCGCTCAAGATCCGCCAACAAACCCCTTCTGGTAAAACTACCAAAATCACGAATCACTGCTCACCTTCACTCTTTCATTCCTCTTTTTCCCCGCCTTTGGAATCAACTCCCTCACTTTGCTCCATT
>NC_140963.1:87597449-87632449 GCF_056783735.1 Eptatretus burgeri | reverse complement strand
TGCGCAAAGATGGTCCCCAAGCTGTTGTCCGAGGACCAGAAACAGCAAAGAGTCACTGTCTGTCAAGACATTATCGAGCACCTCGAGGACGATCCAGACCGACTCGTGGGGCGGCTCAGCCCAAATATTCAAAAGAATTGTGCATTTTGTGATACAAGCACCAAATTTGGCACAAACGTACATTAATATGTTGCGAACATTTTCAGATATTGGGCCACTTGAAATTCTCTCTTTATGTCCGCCATATTGGATTTCAAAATGGCCGCCACTTGAAATCTACATTTGCTATTATCTCTGGACGTAATGCAGCTATTGACTTGATTCTGGTATCTAAATGTATGTTTTTGGGGGCAAGGAATCCAATGGTACCATTTTCAACCAACACTGGGATGGGAACCAACACTGGAGATGGCAAACAGCAGACACACGTCATCATGATCAGACGCCAAGTGTACAGGCCTCATTTGTGAAAGATGTTTGCTCTCTCGTCGGTGTCATAGAGGAGATGGGCAACCCATTCAAGGAGGAGAGTCAGGATGTAGTCAAACTGGACACAAAGGAGATCGCAGATCCTGCTGCTGTGGAGACCATGATGAATGCCAAGAGGATTGGCCAAGAGCAGTTCGAGGCTTTCACCAGAGAGTGTCTGTTGGACAAAACAAAGGCAGTGGACACACCCATTCCTCGTAACAAGCTAAAGGTGTTCAGCACTTCCACTCCAAGAAGCCAGAGCATAGGTCAGCAACAGCTCGCCTCCATCAAGAATGACGGTGAACTCTTCGCACACCTGTACATTGGCTGCCAGACGAGGGATGGAAACCTTGAGGAGTTCTTTTGTCACGAGAATCAGGCATGTCCTCCTGCATTGTCTGATGGTGGAAGCCTCTGCACTGGTACCAAGAGTGATCTCCTCACATGCTTGGAAGAAGTCTCCGACGCAAAGACAGAGACTCCTGTCACGACCTGTATTGTGCTTGATGGAGCAGCCATCGTCCAGACGGTGAAGCCGGCTGCATCAAAGACCTTTGAAGAGTATGCACAACAGATCTTCATCCCATATATGTCCAGGAAGCTGCAAACAGTGTCACGCCTGGATCTGGTCTGGGATACTTATCTTGCTGATTGACTGAAAGGTAGTACACGTGCAAAGCGGGAACAAGGTGTGCAGAGACGTGTGGTGGCTGCCGCAGCCATACCAGGAAACTGGCAGAACTTCCTACGAGTGGACAGCAACAAGACCGAGCTGTTCAGGTTCCTCTCAGCAGCTCTCATGGAATGGTTTGACCAGGAGGACAAGCAACTCGTCATTACTGATGGAGAGGCAGTGCTCAGCAAGCCACTACTGCCATATCTGACCTCACTCGCCCCATGTAACCATGAAGAAGCTGACAGTGGGATGTTGCTGCATGCATCTCACGCAGTCCAGCATGGACACCATGCAATACTCATCCGGACTGTAGACACCGATGTTGTGGTGCTGGCAGTGTCCCTGGCACAGGAGTTGCAACCAGAAGACAAACTGTGGCTGGCATTCGGAACAGGCCAGAGTTTCCGATACCTAGCAGCACACGAAATAGCAGCTGGATTGGGACGAGAGAAGGCTCGTGCACTGCCAATGTTCCACGCTCTAACTGGATGCGACACTGTGTCTAGTTTTCATAGACAAGGCAAGAAGACTGCGTGGGCAGTCTGGACGGTACTGCCAGAACTCACTGAGGCGCTGCTGCTGCTGTACTCTGCACCTCTTGACATACCAGACGATGCAATGCGCATCATCGAGAGGTTCGTGATCCTGTTGCATGATCGAACCAGCATATGCACAGACATTGACAAGGCCAGGAGGAAACTCTTCGCAAGGAAGAACAATGTGCAGCTCATTCCTCCAACGAAGGCAGCTCTGGAGGAACATGTCAAGAGGGCAGTGTATCAAGGTGGACATGTGTGGGGTCAGACACTGCTGCCAGCACCAGAGCTCCCTCCACCAACCAACTGGGGTTGGTCAAGGACTGGAGAAGGACAGTACACACCTTACTGGACCATGCTAACTGAGGCAGCTCACAGCTGCATTGAGCTGGTTTCTTGCAAGTGCAAGAAAGGGTGTGTGAGGCGCTGCAAGTGCAAAAAGGCTGCCCTTCAGTGCACAGCCCTCTGTGTGTGTGAAGGGGACTGCACATGACGAGTCAACAACATACATGTACTTGTGGCAATGCTGAACTTGTTAACATGACACTGTTTATGTACACGTATCTTCAGTACTGGTATATACCTAGCCTCAGATACCAGTACACCTATCCTCAAATACTAGACCATTTAGCATGTCAGTATTATACCTCAGACATTTACAGAACTAAGACATTCTTTTCAAAGTATTGTGTTGAATCCAATATTTGCCTCGATAATTTCCAAATAAAATTATATAACAGACTGTGATAGATAATATTAAGTTGAAAATGGTACCATTGGATTCCTTGCCCCCCAAAAACATACATTTAGATACCAGAATCAAGTCAATAGCTGCATTACGTCCAGAGATAATAGCAAATGTAGATTTTAAGTGGTGGCCATTTTGAAATCCAATATGGCGGACATAAAGAGAGAATTTGAAGTGACCCAATATCTGAAAATGTTCGCAACATATTAATGTACATTTGTGCCAAATTTGGTGCTTGTATCACAAAATGCACAACAGGTTTGCTATGCTACTACACTATACTCGGGAGAGTCATTACTGGCGATGAATCGTGGATATTTGAATACGATCCCGAGACCAAACGGCAGAGTCGTCGGTGGAAAAGTTCGGCATCACCAAGACCAAAGAAAGCAAGGATGTCGAAGTCGAAGGTCAAGGTGATGCTCATCGCGTTTTTTGACATCAATGGCATTGTCCACTTTGAGTTTCTACTACAGGGTCAAACAGTGAATCAATCAGTGGACAAGGAAATCCTCCGGCCCCTCATGAGATCAGTCCGGGACAAGAGGAGGGATCTGTGGGAGAACAACGCCTGGGTGCTCCACCATGACAACGCCCCTGTTCACAGTACCCTGAGCATCCGCCAGTTTCTGGCGGAGAGGAACGTGCCAACTCTGGAGCAACCCCCGTATTCGCCAGACTTGGGCCCTTGTGATTTTTTCCTATTCCCCAAGCTCAAGGGGGTGATCAAGGGGACCTGATTTCCTGATGTGGAGGCCATCAAAAGGACCGTGACAATGGAGCTCCGGAGGATTCCAGAAGAAGCCTTCCGGGGGTGTATCAAAGCCTGGAAGAAGAGGATGGACAAGTGTGTGAGACTGGAGGGAAACTATTTTGAAGGGGACAAGCTGTGATTTCAATATATTTTTTGGAATAAAATTTCTGTGATGTCAGTCCCGTTACTTTTTAGATGGACCTCGTGTGTGTGTGTGTATACATATATATATATATATATATATATATATATATATATATATATATATATATATATATATATATAAATAATATAGTGGTCTGCAAAAGTATTTACCCTCCTCCAAAGTTTTCACATTTTGATGCCACCTGTGTTTATTTCATGATGTTTTCAAATCAAACTTAAGATAGAGGGTCTTCACAAACTACTCCAAAGTGATGAAGCCAAAAATTGCAGATAAAATGTGAATAACCTAGATTAACAGAGAAAAATCAGATCATTCTCAGTTTCATAAATATTTTTAACCTTTTACCTAATTAACCCTAAATCACTTCAGGAGCAAAATATTTGTTTGAAAGGTTCCAAAATAAGTGTAGTGGGTGTCACCTGTATGGAATCAGTGGTTTAGCTTAAAAGTTAAGCTCCACCACTTATCTGAGTTTTAAGGTGCAACTCACTTGGTCAACCAACAAGGAAAGCATGAAGACCAAGGAGCTTTCCAAATAAGTCAAACATAAAGTGGTGGAGAAGCACTTCAGGAGAGGGTTATAAGAAGATTTCAAAGTCACTCATTATCCCTTTGAGTATGGTGAAATCCATCATTAAGAAGTGGAAGATGTATCATACCACCCAGACCTGCAGGCATGTATACTAAAAGTTTTGGAAAAGGTGGTATTTTAAAGTTACAAAAAAGGGTGTGACATTTTATTTAGTGGCTTATTATGAGAATAAGTACACCATGAAGTATAGAGAAGCAAACACTTATTTCACAAACTGGGTAAGTATATGAGATGAGGTAAGTATAGAGAAGAAAGTCTAATAGGGGGGTGAGATGATCCGCACTCTTTACAGACATGCTGGGTGGTTTGCCATTGCCTTCCCAGCAATCAGTCAGGGCAGGAATTTACAATTTCTTCAGCATGCTGGCAATAGCTCACTAATTTTCACAAAGGACACTATAGGACTTAAAGTTCACCAACTAATATTCGCAGATGGGGTGCCATTTTAATGTCCATCTAAGCGACATTATCTCTGGACCCAACTGGGTCCAGTTCAAATGTGAACTGGTCCAGGTCCAGTCGGTTCAAATGAACCAGGTTTTCTGGTGAGGAGGGTGTTTGGATATGGACACCCAGCAGGATTAAAAACAAAACCTGTCAAAGGGCGGAGGAGCTCCTTGTGAGCCAACGGCCATCCATATCTAGTGCCCAACTGTGTCTGCGGACGTCCTCCTGCAGTTGGGTTACTTCTTATTAGGAGGTTGGTGGCAGGATTTGCACTCCAGCCACCGTAAAACGCTTCATTCCGCAAAACGCAAAAACGCAAAAAAATCTGAAAACCCACTCCGTGGGGGTACCTCCTGTGCAGCTTCCCTTCGCAGGGCAGCTCACCGGATGATGGGATTGGGGCAAAGCCTTCGGGACCCCCAATCTTTGATAGGAGGGAAACCACGGGGTAACATCCCTGGGTCAGATTGCGGGAGAGTGTGTCGGAGTGGTGCTGAGTGTCGTCCACCAGACGGCGGTCTCCTTGGGTTAACCTGAGGCGGTCCCTTCGGGTGGGTGCCTGGAATGTCCTATCCCTAAGAGAGGATGATCACCTGTCTCTGTTATCATCTGAGCTCAAGCGTTTGGACATCGGGATTGCAGCTCTCTCTGAGGTTCGGAGACCGGATTGCGGCGAGATAATGGTGGGTGGTTACACCTACTATTGGTCTGGTCGCTCTGATGGTACCACCATACCCAAGGAGTTGCTGTAGCTGTGGCCAATAAGCTGACCCCAATGATAATTGAGGTAACACCGGTCAACGAGCGTATTATGAGATTAAGGATTCGTCACTCCTTAGGTGTCATTTCCCTGGTCTCTATTTATGCTCCGACTGAGGCGAGTGATCTTACCGTGAAGGATGCATTCTACGCCACACTCGAGTCTGTGGTTGATCAGTGCCCCAGACGAGATACACTTCTAGTCTTGGGGGATTTCAATGCATCGACTGGAACTGATAGGGATGGTTATGAGGTGTGTGTTGGTCCCCATGGGTCAGGAACTATGAACCAGAATAGCACTAAGTTCCTTGACTTTGCAGAAGTCATGGACTTAGGGTGGCTGGTTCATGGTTTCAGCGCCCGCAAGCTCATCGCTGGACTTGGTATTCCAACGCTGGCGGTGTGGCAAAGGAGATTGACCATGTCCTCATTGACGGTCGTTGGAGGATGATCCAGAACTGCAGGGTCTACCGGAGTGCTCAGTTCCTCAATACTGACCACAGGCTTGTTGTAGCAACTCTAAAGCTGCACCTTAAATCCTGGAGAATGGTACCATCCCAGCCTAGGCTGGATGTTGCCAAGCTCAGGGATGAGAGAGTAGCTGAGGAGTTTGCGAACAGGCTGAGTGGACACTTGGGGGTCTGGGTGCTTTGGGGGGTCCTGAAGAGTTGTGGAGCACCTTCAAGACCACCGTCCTTGATGTTGCCGGTGGATGCCTTGGAGTTCACCGCAGGGCAAAAAAGAATTTTGTCTCTCAAGGGACACTGGATACCATTGACCAGAGTCGCAGGGCCAGGCTGAATGGCAGAGCTGAGCTGTTCAGGGAGCTGAGGCGTAAAACTGTACGTGCACTGAGGGTGGACAAGGAGGCCTATGTGCGAGGAATCTGTGAGGGGGTAGAGCATCACCTGTGGACAGGTGATTCTCGTCCCGCTTACAGGGGAATTCGCGCATTACGTTCATCCAAGCCCATCCCTCGGAGCACTGCAGTTCGAGCAGAGAGTGGTAGGCTCTTGACAGAGGAGTCTGAAGTGAAGGCCCGCTGGGCCGGTTACTTTGAGCGGTTGTACCAGGCTGATCCCCCAGCTGTCGAGTTGGACGTCAAGGGTGTTACAATCCCTGTTGCTGACCCTCGAATCAACTGTGGTCCACCATCGCTTGTGGAAACACGCGCTGCGGTGAACCAGTTGAAACGGGGCAAAGCTCCAGGGATCTGTGGCATCCATGCTGAACTTCTTAAGGCTGGTGGAAATGCTGCACTCGCGTCGTTGCATGCAGTTTTGTGCTCTGCCTGGAACACAGGCATCATCCCAACTGACTGGAAGAGGGGCCTTGTTGTCCCTCTCTGGAAAGGGAAGGGTGATCGCCAAGACTGCAACAACTACCGAGGGGTGACGCTGCTCTCAGTGCCGGGCAAGGTCTTTGCTCGGATAATTCTTGATAGGGTTCGCCACCATCTGCTTGAGCACCAGCGTCCAGAGCAGTCAGGCTTTACACCAAAGAGGTCAACGATTGACCGTATCCTTGCTCTTCGTGTCCTCACTGAACGCAGACGAGAGTTTCGGCAGGGGCTGCTTGCAGCCTATGTTGATCTCTGTAAAGCGTTCGATTCAGTGAATCGGGATGTCCTCTGGAGGATTCTTGGTCTTCGTGGGGTGCCACCGAAACTGATCGATCTGATGTCTGAACTCTACTCTGGTACTGAGAGTGCTGTGAAGTGTGGTGGTACCGCCTCTGACTTATTTCCAGTTGTTACTGGAGTTCGTCAGGGATGTGTACTTGCCCCCACACTTTTCAGCACTTGTATGGACTGGATTTTTGGGAGGATGTCGGAGAGATCAAGTTGCGGTGCATCGTTTGGCAATGTCAAGATCTCGGACCTTGATTTTGCAGATGATGCAGTCATCTTTGCGGAGACTTTAGACATCCTTTTGGGGGCCCTCGAGGTGCTGAATGAGGAGTCGGAGCCGTTGGGATTACGGATTTCTTGGGTCAAAACAAAGATCCAGGCTTTCGGTGACATCTTGGATGCTGCTGTCCTGTCTGTGTCTGTTTGTGGTGAGGATGTTGAGGTCGTGGATAGATTCACTTACCTTGGCAGTGATATTCATGTCTCCGCAGGTTGTGAGCCGGAGGTCAATAGGCACGTCTGGGTCGGGCCTGGGGAGTCATGGATTCACTGGATCATGGGGTGTGGCGCTGCCGTACCTGTGCGGGAGGACGAAAGTCCGAGTCTTCAGGTCCTTGGTACTTCCAGTCTTGCTCTATGGGTGCGAGACTTGGACTTTGACCAAGGATCTGAGACGGAGACAATTCCTTTGGTACCAGGTCTCTTCGGAGAATCCTTGGCTATCGCTGGTCGGATTTTGTGTCCAACGAGCGGTTGCTGAGAGAGACTCGGATGAGATTTGTTACCTGCATAGTCCGTGAGCGTCAGCTGCGGCTGTATGGACATGTGGCTCGTTTTCCTGACGCTGATCCTGCTCACCAGATTCTCTCAGCGAGGGAGTCTCATGAGTGGAGGAGGCCAGTGGGCCGACCACGTGCCTCATGGTTGCAGCAGGTTGACCATCATCTCAAGGAGATGGGGATGGGCCTGGCATCTGCCTGGGGGATGGCCAGACGGAGGCCCCTGGAGTACCGGCGGAAAGTGGACGCAGCGACGCGCTGTTCTGGCACATGCTCCCATACCTGACCTAAGCGACAGCACACACATTGATACAGAACCATGCCATTCAAAACACCAGGATGACAGTTTATAGCTGGTTCAAGATTCAGACCCAGACTAGACAACTCAGAGGCAAATGTGCACATCTCTAGGCTATCCTTACAACCCATAGTCGAATGCAGGTACCCTTTACCCATATCTCCTGCTCCATCCATATCTGCTGTCTCATCTATGGAATGTTGGGACATTTGCTGGTATTTATAATTTACAACATACCTATTGCATCTATATTGAGTGCAATATGATACTGTATATGATTCATACGCTCTTTCGTGAGGCATGATCGAGCCCTTAATAAGCTATTTAAACATAGAATAGTTTGAACACCTTTTCACCATCACACTGCCAATAAATCACACTTTTCTTTCCTTTCCCCTAAACCTTACACCTCCTCAAACTACCAGTTTTTGTGAGTGACAGCATCAAGCTCAGGACCATTTATTTATCCTTAAGTCTGCCAACGCAGCTTTGTGTCTGCCTCTGATGGACTTTTCCCTTTACTTGCATGTAATTGACCTTCCTTTCTTTGTGTTGTTTTCTGCACATTTGGCGGAGAGTTCATTGATGACATAATCGCTAGCACACTTGAATCTGAATCAAATCTCCTAAAATCCACCACTTGATATTTCATGGCATGTTGTCAAATTACGCTGCGTTCATTTGACACTAAAAGTGCAGTAAATTTATTTATTTATCTCATTCTTTCTATTATTCTACATTCATACTACACAGAAATAATAAAAGATTGTTATTTTGTATATAACTGTCAGTAATATCTCAACCTCAGGAAAATAGAAGTGTTGTCACTAATGTTTTGGCAATTTAACCCCAACTTGAACGATCTTAGCTTCTAACTTGACTTCAACGATTTTGGGTCTAACGAAATGATAAATTATTTTACAGCTTAGGAGGCAAGTCCGAAGATTTGAACAGAAAATGTGTCAAGTTAAAGTCACGTTCTTCAAAAATACTACCTCTTCCATTCCATCCTTCCTCATAAAGGAAGAGGCAATTAAAAAAGAAGCACCAATTTCAAAGACAACACCTGCTTATGTCATTGTGCTGGGCACCATTGTCGAAAATGTCCTGAAGTCAATGTTTAACTGATTTTGAAATCCGCATTAAAGAGGATCAAAGCAGCATCTTAAAGCATGAAAGAAAATCAAACACGAGAGATCCTGCACATATCATCTAATGGTAAATCTCAAGAGACCACATGGATAGGGCATTTAAGGCGGGGAGTGGGGTGCATCTATCAAGAGATAAATAATCATATTAATGCAGTCTATGATAGTATTACAATCCTTAACCCCCTGAACAAAAGTTTAGCCGAATGAAATTAGCTCTTCTTCAGCTAGTTCAATGCCTATTTTAACGATCTTTGTTAAATCAACAGACTCCTCTATGCTTTACCCTGTCATGAGTTGGGTTTCAACATGGTCCCAGAGGTCTAGTTGACCAACCCAAAGAAATGATGTCAGGTTCAAATGATGTTCAAATGAGATTCATTCAGGAGAATTGCCCAGCAATGAAACCTTACATGGATGGGACAGAAGAGAACAAATCCAGCACATTTACAAGAACTCAGTACTGCACACTTAAGTACAACTCACACATTTTCTAAAATCAAAAAATACAATCAGTATAAATGGAAGTTTTATACAGGCAAGTATCAATTATCAACATATTGAAACTCAAAGAAATAGTTAACCACAAAGACATTCCAAATTTTTCACTTCAATCAATAATCAATCAGAAACCTAATTACAATTCTTCTAATCTTTCGGCAGATTAAGTATTAATTATTTCTTCCACTTGGACTAAGCTTGGCCAACTGAACCTTCAATTTCAACTTCATTAACAGCACTAATGTAGGTGGAAAAAAAAAAGAATGACCCAGCTGACAATTTCTCTGGTGAAACATAATTTTTCTTTCCGACAAGAGCTCGGCTCATGGAACAGCAAGATTTTTCTCACAGTCAATGATGGCCCATGAGATGCTTCCCACTGTGCCCTCTTGGGCTGCCAAATGGCTGAGAGGTCGTGTTGCATCATGCCTGTCCCTATACTACTCGGGTCAGCTCAGAGCTTTGAAGGGTCAACCCATGCTGAAGTTGAACTGCATTCAGCTGCAGTCTGGCTGTGCCAATGCACCAAAACAAGTGTAATGCAGGTCTTCTCTTTGAATGGGTTGCATTCGCTGCTGCTGGCTTCATGCTTAACAACTGAGGAAGCCTATTTCTTATCAGAAAATCAGGCCTAAGGGTATGGTTTCTCCCCACCCTTATCATCAGCATTCTCCAAACCTTTATGACGTATCACCTATCCATATAAATGTTCAGAGGGTGATTAATAAAACCACAAATCCACTGGCCTATAATTATCAACCATGGCTGTTGTCTGCCATACATAATGATCAAATATGGTGGCATTGCCAAATGAAAATTAGCCATTTTTTAACCATGAGTTTGAAGCGATGGTTGACACTCTGCCAGTAATTGTTTCCAGGTAGTACCTGGCCCAGAAATGGTCCAGGCTGATGCAGAAGCAAGAAATTATGTCTCCATTGTTGGAATTGAATTGTTTCCCCCATTCACCGATTTTGAGACCTATTCTCACAGCTGTCAGAGGAGAATAGCGAGGGGAATTTGCTTCTTAGTTATTATTTGTCAATTAGTGAATGGTAATAAATTGGTTATATTGTCACTTTGGGGAAAAGGAGCACAAATAATTAGTGGTCAGAAAATAATTTATACATTGCTTTCCTGCACCACTAAATCTGATAAAAAAAACCGTGCTGCCCCTTGTGCTGCATTTCCATGAAATTCAGCCACCCCGGTTTAAGCTGTCCAATTGATCTTGCCGGCCATTTATCCTGACCCATCCGCAAAGTGAGTGGACATGTGATGAGGATCAGGTATAATGAATCAGCACAAAAATTTTAAGTCAATTTGAAAGGAACTATCAGGGACCTGTGGAACATCGACGCAATGAAAAATGTGAAACCCCCTCCAAAACCCCAAGTCCTCGACCTCCGCCTCCCAACCCCAAGTCCAAGTCCTCACCCTCCCCCTCCAACCCGAACGCATAAGTCCCCTACCCACTCCAGTCCTTCAAAGCCCACCTCCCCCGACCACAACTCCACAACCCCCTCCCCACCCCCACTGAAAGTCCTCACCCCTCCAAAAGCCTCAACTTTGCCATGCCAACTCTGTCCCATCTTTGCTCTCACCTCTCCAATCCCAATTCTGTCCTCCTCTACTCACTCTCACCCCACTCATAAAAGCAAACGGGCATTCCCACATCTAAACAGCAGAATATTTAACACTTTTCCCTCCCCCATCATGCTATCACCGATTTCACAGAAACTGCGATCGAAACTCCTACATGTCATCGCCCATCACGGTCGCCTGTCCAATTCACTATCCCACGACATATGCGGAAGCACCGTAGAATTGCAACTGTCAAGTGACCATGAGACTCAAAGCCATTTATCTCCTACCTGATACATATATGTATACACATCGTTAAAAGTAAATAATGGCGGATGTTTTGTTTCACAATGTCACGAGTATAGAAGACGCCAATGTTTTTTTGTCCTCCGGTCATCCAAATTTTCATTGCTGTTTTTAAAAAAAAAATCACTGGGTAAGCAGAAAATAACAGAGGTTGCAAAATATTAAGATGAGATGTGAGCTTCTCACTCGTAGATGATACACATTCAAAGTAGCATTTATTTTGGGCCGAATCACTCACCTCAGACCACAGAATAAATTAAGGACCTTGGGTGTGGAAGTCCAGCCCTAAAGGCTTGCTGAGAAAGAATGTCCCTTGAATGGAAATGTAAGAGCTTTTCACTCAGCTTGGAGAGATGATCTGATACAGGCTGCAGGAGAATCTGCGTCAGGCCTGCCCATTTTCATCCTGGATTGAGTGGTGGATGTAATTAAGGTAATAGTGTACTGGCAAAAATTAATTTGGCCGAGGCCATTTATTCCTGAGAAGTGATGCAACCCATGCTTGCAGAAAAGGGATTTTTTTGGAATGCCGGCTGCATTTTCCATCCAATCATCATGTTAACTTTGTGAGAAAAAAAAATCTCCATGAGTAGGCACTCCAACCATTTTTGTTGTTGTGTCAATCGATGAAGCGGTCACGGAGAAAATGAATTTAAATTCAAATAAAGGTGAAAAAGTGAGGGCGGAATTTAAAAATTTAGGACCTCACCTCATGTTCAACGACACGGTCAAGAATTGTTGTGGACACCTTTTACGAGTATCATACATATATTTTAATATGACGTTGTTAATGCACGTATCTTATCTATTAAAACAGTCATGAAGCTGCATGCATATGAAGCCTTCAAACCCATTGGCTGAGAGCTGGCTTGACTTCACCCACAATCATTATCAGGAAGAAACCATACATCTGCCATGTTGGTTTTCTGGTATACCTCAGATGTCTTTGGAAGTGTCAGAGTCATTATGTGAATTATCTGAACTATATAACCACAATATTTGATAGATGCACATAAGCAGGAGGCATGTTTTTTCTATCATGGAAAGTCCATAAGCCGGGTTTTTAAAAAAAAAATTTTGAGAGCAATTGAGGCAGTGGTCTGGCCAATATACCACCCAACTAATGGAATGAGCCAAAGGTGAATGTGTCAGAATAATTTCGGTTTTAGCCTGAGTGGTCAAGCTGAATAGTCGAAAAAATAGAGAAGGGTCGCCCGTCACCATCTCCAAACGACAACTGCAGGCAACAATTGCAGGATCATACAAAATGGTGCTAATTCCCAACATTGCAATTCCCAACATCATATCCATCCATTGGGAGAGTCGAAGCATCATGTCCAGGGTAGAATGACTGGGTCTGAAACCAAACTGATGATCTGAGATCATGCCATTGTAGAAAAGAAAGGATTTGATGTCATCTGCAATGACAGATCAATGACCTTGGGTATAACTGGAAGCAAGCTAATTGATCTGCAGTTGAAAGCATCCGTATTTGCGCCATGTTTGTGTGTTGCAGTGATGTTGGCCAACTTCCACACAGCTGGAAACTGACCAGAGAAAATGATCGGATTAACAGAGTAGAACGAGAATGAAGAGGAGCAGCAGAGCAGGCTTTTCGGACACATACACTGATGTCGTCTGGGCTGGTCGCAAAATCGGAGTCGAGGTTTGCCAGAAACATTTACACCTCCTCAAGTTGGAAAGATATCGTATCCAGGAGCAGTTGGGTACGAGAGGGGAGGAGTGAGGAGTGGAAATATGGAGTGAGGGGTTGGGTACACAAGATTTGGAAGCAAGAATAATTATTGAGGCATTCGGCCTTCTCAGTATTCTTTCAAGCAGAGCGAGCTGTGGTGCCATTTGAAGTGAGAGAAAGAATGGAGTGGTAGCATTCACCAAAAAAGCAAGGACAAATGTGTCCAAGAGCCGCGTCATAAAGGTTTTGTCTTCACCAGAAGAAGAAGAAGAACAACAACAACAACAACAACAACAACAACAACAACAATGCGGAGCTCTCTTAGAGCCAGCGTTCGCAATGCGACACCGCTAATAAACTAAAAAATAAGAAAAAATAGATAAATATATAAACAACAACTTCCGATATTTCGTCATGTGCCTTGATGGAGCCAATAAGCGTGACCCGTCATGGAGGATCGTCGTTCATGACGAGAAAATAGTGTATTTACGAAATTACAACACATTAAATGGAATAATCTTTAAATAGTAACGTGAACTTTTCGAAACTTTAAAGCAAATGTCCGAATATATTTAAAAGTTGATGACAGACGCTCTCAAAAGGCACCCTCAATGTGAGGATGTGTACAGGTGTTTAGTATTTAAGGAGATCGAGATCCTGTATATAAAAGAGCCATGTCCTAAAGGTTTCATCTTCACCAGAAGAAGAAGAACAAGAACAACGCGGAGCTCTCTTAGAGCCACGTTCGCTACATGAGACGCGGCTAAAAAGACTTGACAAGGTGCAACCAGGTCTTTCAAGAAAGAGACAGGTTTAAGAGATGAGCCTTGAGGTTGGCCAGATGTTCTTTCCTGGCTTTCTTGAGAGTGAACACACACCTGTTCTGGATGTTGTGGAATGATCTGATGTTGCCTTCAGTCGGATTTGCCTTCCAGAAAGAGATGGCAACTGCCTCACAGGACGATTCTGTGTACAAGTAGTGACAGGATAGGTAGAATAACTGCAGATGAGATGATATAAATCTGTACGTAAGGTAAAGCAAGCTTTTGTGAAGGATTCCCAGACAGTATTAAAGTCAGGAGAGGTGGAAATGAAGGACCAGTCTTGACATGGGAGGACAGCTTTGCAATCCCAACCAGTCTGCTCGAGTGAACTGACAGACTCCATGGTGCTGAGGCAGCTCTCTGAAAATAGACCGAGATGTTGACTCAAACAACCACGTAGTGGGGGTGGAAGAACCTGGAGGAGGTGTAGGAGAACCCATGTGAAGACGAGAAGGGCACTCGGTAGAGCACATACCTCCGCCATGTAATGCCTGATCCACGAGAACATATCGGGCCCAATACATTTTTGAGATATCATGCTATAATTCGTTTTTGGTCCGATCTCTCAATGGTGAAGAATAACTTTAAACATTATAGAAGCCGGATCCGGATCTTCATCAAAATCTAATCAGTTCGTCCTTGTCATATACCCAACCTGTACACAAAATTGCATCCGAATCCGTCCATAACTTTTTGAGATATCATGCACACAAACAAACAAACAAACAGACAGAGAGGGAGTGAAAACATGACCTCCTTCACCTTCGGTGGCAGAGGTAATGATGTCGTGGAAGGCACTGACATGGTGTTTGTCACGGTACTCCCAAACACATGACAAAAAGGGTGCTTTTAGGGATTCCAAGGTCAGAGAGACAAAGAAAAGCATCAGTAATGGGATGGCGATGATGAATAAAGGCACAAAGAAAGACAGCGCCATATGAACATGGTGGTGGATAGGGCTCAAGTTTGTGAGCGATCCAGGGATGGAGCAAGAAGGAAGGGGAGAACAGAAAGCAGAATGAGAAAAAGGTGTTTCACATTTTTTAATTGTCATTTTAAAAGGTTTAAATTGATGAAGTGAGAATGGAGGAGGAAGAAGAGTAGAGATGAGTCACGAAAGTTTGGGAATTCATGAGTTAAGAAATTAGTTGTGAATGAATGATGATGACATTTGATTCTTGTAATTTGGGGGGATTTTGAGAAGGAAGACAGGAAAATTGGAATGGTTTTGAGGTAGAATAGAAAGGGATGGTTTTGACGAGGGGAATATTTAGGTTAGCAGTTTGTCTGAACTTTTATTGGCATTCAGTTGCTTAAATAGATGTGCTTGTACAAAATCGTTCCCCTTGAGACAAAGGAGTTTGCAGAGAAATGATTTACACCCTCTCCCACCCTCCCGCCAAGGGCTGGCAGGATGGCCGAGATGATTCATCAATGTGTGAGCACCGTCCTTTGGATGGACGTTAAACTGGGTGTTCTGTCTGCCGGCATCAGTTGGTGTATGTTAAAAATCCCGTGGTGTCCTTCACAAAGAGTCGGTGAGCTATTGCTGACACCTTGAACAAATCCTAAACTCCTACCCTGACTTCCTGTATCGGAGAGGAAACCTGTCCAGGATTGTAACCCGAGGCAAAGAAAGAAGCTTTGGCAGCACCAATGCTTTGTGATGAGCATGGTGCATGATCTCTGATCCCCCCCTCAACCCGAGTACTTCTGCACGTAGTTCACCTTCTTCACCAAGACTCAAAGTTGCAGAAGGTAGGACAGAAAGTGATTGTATAAATGTTATAAACCACTCCTTGCTGCCACAACCTGTCGTAAGACAGCCAATCAGATCTTGCCAGTTTATCAAGACAGTTGATCTTTCTGCACCATATTTGTTCGAGATATGTTGCAGCATGATTATTTGTGTCGATGCTTATTGGGGCCTCTGAATAGTGCAACACCCTCGCCAAGCTGTGGCACTCTGTGAAGAACCAGGAGAAGCACAGCTCCGTCTTCTGAATGTATGTGGACTCTGTGGTACTGCGCCTGCAACTTCCATTGTCTGCAGTCATGAGAGAGTCTGCCTCTTCCTGTGTGCCGATACCTGTAGTGACATGACATTCACGGTTAGTCATGACACTTCTGCATTGTAGTCATAATATCCACTGCAGTACGAGTGCCAACGGGTTGCTAGTTTAGGTATAATTAAGGTGAGCGAATGTTTCGCGTCATTTCTTCGAGGAAACAACTTTTTATCTCCGATTCTGGTTGAGGTTTTAACTCTGTAGGATTTTATTCCCTTCACAATGCTTCTGTTCTACGTCCTTGCACTTCCTCGAGTGATGGCGCTTTGATATTGATATCATTACTATAATTCACTGACCGATGTGTTGCGTGTTCGTTTGTTCGTTTCTCGCGCGACTCCAACATTTGTGGGCCAATTCCATCAAGACTTGCTACATAGGATCATCCTGACCCCAATTAACATATAGGGGTGTTTTTATCTTTGCCAGTGGTCTGGAGAGGGGGGGGGAGGAGGGAGAACGCAAATCCTCGATGTAAATATGTATGTATCGTGTAGCACCACCTCCTGGTGCAGGAGGGTATTACAAGTTTCCATCATTTTACAGTACACTATTCCTGCCCCCACATTTTCCAGTGCAATGAGGTGTTTTGAATTCTAAGCAGCAGGTGTGTTTTCGCTTCATGTACGTAACCCCGGGTTTTTTTTGTCGGGAGCGATCGAGGCAGCAGTCTGTTGCCTATACACCGCCCAAATAAAGGGACGCGTCAGAAGAACGCTTGGAACAAATTCGCCCATAGCGCAGGTACCAGTGGGTTTAAGCAAAGTTGGCAAGATTCCACACCAAAAAAAAAAAAATGGCAAACTCGAAATTTCATCCATTCGTGGATATCGTAAAACTTCAGAGGATATATTTTTGGTGCTTTCACGACGTTCCATTTTGGGTTTCATCAATGACGGGTACAACCGAGGATTTGTAAGACATTGAAAGATGGCTCATCCAATGCAGGGAAAGTCGGAATTTAGAAACGCACTCGTTAACCGTTCCCCATTTAAAACATCAACATATTACATATGCAAAAATTGGGCAGAATTCCCATCTTCCTACCTTCTTCCATATGCTGAAGTCCATGTTGCTGAAGCTCCTTCTTCTGAGTCCTGCGTCATCGAAACCTTTTCATTTGCTCTCACCTCCATCACTCCTTTACCTCCTTCCCCCAATCTTCCCCGGGTTTTCTCATTTTCATTCTGCACAAAAGGCTTCATCAGATGGCGTTACGTTTTAAAGATTTAAAAACCGATACATCCATTGCTAAGAAATACCATCATTCATTACCCGGCTGACGACAGACACGTCTTTAACGACGTTTGTAAAACAGGAGGAGTTTTACAGGTAAGTTTGCAATTGAAGACCCTTCGATTTTTTTTCCACACCTCATCATCAGCAAAACTGGACGGTGGAAATGTTTTCAACAAGCAATGCTCGTACCACCATCGTCATGTACTCAGCACGACGACGTCTCCAGGTACAAAGTGAGACGATCACGTGGCATGTCAAGTTCGCTCAGCAGGTAAATGTTTACATGATGGAGCTGTGGAAACAGTGCCAGGAACAGCAACACATCATCGTGACGTTTATGATGATTTCCATAAATATTGTGGCAATAATATAGTTATCACAATTTCCTATCCCGAGAGGATCACCCTCGCAGAGTTTGGTATGAGTCTCCAGTTTGCATTACATGTGCAAGTGACAATCGGCTTGTGCTGTGTTGGTCGTGTGTGACGGATCGTAAACATTCCGAGGGTGCGATCACAAATGAAGGCCATTAAAGGTTAAAATTAACGAAAGAGGAGCAAATGTACAGCGAGGACACCTTGCATGGAGCTGGCGGGAAGCAGCGAACAGCGTATGCCGTGCCAAGTGCAGATAAGACCTCTTCAAACCATAAGGTGCAGAGCTTTGGCTCCGTTTTATCGGGAGAAGGGGACACGATGTTCATGCCAGTTCGTACCCAGTGTGAAATAGCGTCACGTGTCGAGGGGGGCTGATGGGGGCGTTGAAAGGTTGAACCGAGTCTCTGAAGGAGGACGTAGTGATGCAAGACCCCCCCCATATGTGAGGTTCATGCCACCAAGTACAACAAAGGGGTTTAGAGGATGCTGAACTCGCACACAGAGGACAGGCCACGCACCCTACAATGCATGGTCACAAAAATTAATCTTTATTAGAATAAGTGTGTGTGTGTGTGTGTGTGTGTGTTCAAATGAACCGTGTGAGCCACCTGGTCAATGTATTTTAGTGCAGAAGCTGGGTCAACACAGCAACCACACGACAAGATAACAAGCAGTGTAACCAGTAAACACCAGGTGTTATATTAAGAAACGTCCAAGTCGTACCCAGACCGTGTGATTCCCGCAGTCGAGGCAGAAATCTCTAATTTGTTCACGGTGCCGGTAATAACTCGCCGACTTTTCACGAAACACACCGTGGGATGTTTAACGTGCACCAACTAACGCCAGCAGACGAGAAACCTCGTTGAACGTCCGTCCGAGGGACGCCACACGCACACGCACACGCACATCGATGCCTCACTCTGCCTGCGCAACGCCGGGATTCGAACCCAGGCAACGCAGCTCGGAGGAGGAGAGCGCGTATCATTCCATCCGACACAGCAATTGGAAGGGGAATGAGAAACTGGGAGGGATTGTCGTGAGTGGCCACGTCACGGACATGAGCAGGTGACTTGCGACAGAGTCTTGGGATCCCCAATTTGATCATTTCTTGTATTTCATCTTCATCGATCAATGCCATTGGGTACAAGTCGATGCGTCAAAACACCACGGGAGAGTATCACAACTACTATCACAACACACAACAGGTGTGTTTGTTGGCCCGGGTGACCACCGTGTTCTTGTCGAGGGGTCGAGGTGTGGTGCATCGTGTACGACTGAACTCCAAGTCCGCTTTTCTTACCCGTCGCTCCATCACGATACGGACTCTGCGCACGTGCATCAACACACCTTCACCGGAGCACGTGCACCGTGCACTCTTCAGCGGCGATGCTCTCGCGCCCAACAACCAACCTCTCGTGCAGAATTAGCTTCAAGAAGTGCGTGCGTGCGTGCGTGCGTGCGTCCTGAATCCAATGGTAACATTACAGCCTCCCCCACCTCCCCCACCACCCCCTCGGGCTGGTCCGCGTTTCAAATCGATATAAAAACACGGCAATTAGGGCAGAGTGGTTTCCCGCGCGTTTGCTTTTGTCACTCCTGGAGACAAGGCGAGCTTGTGACAAACACCAGGAAACTTTCCAACGGGTTCGAAGCAAACAAGCCTGCCACGAAGCCTAATTACTCAAGCGCCGGCAGTGACGCGAGAACGAGTGAGCTTGATTACCGAACGCCTCTGATCCTCACTGGCTGCGTTACAGTCGGCTCGGCTTGGGCACCACGTGACACGCCCAAGCACGTGGATCCCATTTGCAATTTTGCTGCCGGTGCACCTTCCCACGAACACGCGGCTCCCAGCGCCGCCACCCGGACGAGTGTTCCCGGTGCAAATGCATCGCCATTCAGATACCGGTTACTTGGGTCTCTTCTTCAGGGTGACTCGTCGGGTCGGCCACCTGTTGCGCGTGCACAGCCTCCTATTTGCGGCCGTGCACGCGCTTCCAGGTGGACAGCGTGTTCACGGGGCAGGGAGCTCTCTTTCCCGCGCATTATGGACGCCTTGTGAAACGGGCACTCGTATCCTGAGTAGGACCCGACGAGCAATCTGGTCCTTGACTGCTCTTGTAAAAACAACGTTCAAAACAATAAAAATCGTGAATGACCTCAAATCCTGCTGTCCAGAGACCACGATGATAATGCGTTAATATTCAGGGTCAGACCGACTGAGTTTGGGATGCAACACCAGATGGGCCAACATTATAACCCGTGGTGCGAAGTACCAGGCCGAGGAGACGAGGCCACTTTCCCGCTAATAAAAGCGATTTCACACTTCCCTGAGTAAACAAGCCACGGGAAGTTCGGCCCATTGAGGAAACGTCACGAGAGGCCACTGGAGACCGGCTCAGACCATCGAAACAGAACCTGCGCCTTTGGGAATGCAGGGGGAAGAGGGGAGGAGGGGGAATAAGGGGGGGAGGAGGGGAGGAGGGGGAATAAGGGGGGAGGGGGAGGGGAGGGGAGGAGGGGGAATAAGGGGGAGGGGGAGGAGGGGGAATAAGGGGGAGGGGGGAGGAGGGGGAATAAGGGGGAGGGGGGAGGAGGGGGAATAAGGGGGAGGAGGAGGGAATAAGGGGGAGGAGGAGGAGGGGGGAATAAGGGGGGAGGAGGGGAGGAGGGGGAATAAGGGGGAGGAGGGGAGGAGGGGGAATAAGGGGGAGGAGGGGAGGAGGGGAATAAGGGGGGAGGAGGGGGAATAAGGGGGAGGAGGGGGAATAAGGGGGAGGAGGGGGAATAAGGGGGAGGAGGGGGAATAAGGGGGAGGAGGGGGAATAAGGGGGGAGGAGGGGAATAAGGGGGAGGGGGAATAAGGGGAATAAGGGGAGGAGGGGGAATAAGGGGGAGGAGGGGAAGGAGGAGGAGGAGGGAAGGAGGGGGAGGAGGGGGAATAAGGGGAGGAGGGGGAAGAGGGGGAGGAGGGGAGGAGGAGGGGGAGGGGGAGGGGGGGGGAGGGGGGGGAGGAGGAGGGGGGAGGGAGGGGAGGAGGGGAGGAGGGGGGAATAAGGGGGAGGAGGGGAGGGAGGGGAATAAGGGGAGGAGGGGAAATAAGGGGAATAAGGGGAGGAGGGAGGAGGGGGAATAAGGGGAGGAGGGGAAGGAGGAGGGGGAAGGGGGGAGGAGGGGGAATAAGGGGAGGAGGGGGAGGGAGGAGGGGAGGAGGGGAAGGGAGGGGGAGGAGGGGAAGGAGGGAGGAGGGGAGGAGGGGAATAAGGGGAGGAGGAGGGGGAATAAGGAGGAGGGAGGAGGGGAATAAGGGGGAGGAGGGGAAGGAGGAGGAGGGAAGGGAGGGGGAAGGAAGGGGAGGAGGGGAGAGGAGGAGGGAAGGAGGGGGAAGGGAGGGGGAAGGAGGGAGGAAGGGGAAGGAGGGGAGGAGGGGGAAGGAGGGAGGAAGGAGGGGAGGAAGGGAGGAGGAGGGAGGAGGGAAGGAGGAGGGAGGGAGGAATAAGGGGGAGGAGGGAGGAGGGGAGGATAAGGGGAGGAGGAGGGGGAAAGAGGAGGGGGAGGGAAGGGGAATAAGGGGAATAAGGGGAGGAGGGGGAATAAGAGGGGGAGGAGGGGAAGGAGGGGGAGGAGGGGAGGAGGAGGGAAGGAATAAGGGGGAGGAGGGGGGAATAAGGGAGGGGGGAGGGGGGAAGGAGGAAGGGAGGAGGGGGAAGGGAGAGGGGAGGAGGGGGAAGGGAGGGGAGGAGGGGGAAGGAGGGGGAGGAGGGGGAGGAGGGGGGAGGAGGGGAAGGAGGGGAAGGAGGGGGAAGGGAGGAAGGGGAGGAGAGGAGGAGGAGGAGGGGGAAGGGAGGGGAGGAGGGGGAGGAGGGGGAAGGGAGGAGGGGGAGGAGGGGAAGGAGGGGAAGGAGGGGGGAAGGGAGGAAGGAGGAGGGGGAGAGGAGGGGGAAGGAGGGAGGAGGGGAGGAGGAGGGAGGAGGGGGAAGAGAAGGGAGGGGAGGAGGGGAGGAGGGGGAGGAGGGGGGAGGGAAAAGGGGGAGGGAGAGGGGAGGGAGGGAGGAGGAGGGGGAGGAGGGGGGGAAGGGAGGGGAGGAGGGGGAAGGAGGGGAGGAGGGGGAGGAGGGAGGGGAGGGAGGGGGAGGGGGAGGAGGGGGGAAGGGAGGGGAGGAGGGGGGGGAGGAGGGGGAAGGAGGGGGAGGAGGGGAAGGAGGGGGAGGAGGGGAAGGAGGGGGAGGGAGGGGGAGGAGGGGGAAGGGAGGGGGAGGAGGGGGGAAGGGAGGGGAGGAGGGGAGGGGGGGAAGGGAGGGGGAGGAGGAGGGGGGAAGGGAGGGGAGGAGGGGGAGGAGGGGGAAAGAGGAGGGGGAGGAGGAGGAGAGGGGAAGGGAGGGAGGAGGAGGGAAGGGAGGGGGGGGAGGAGGGGGAAGGGAGGGGAGGAGGAGGGGGAAGGGAGGGGAGGAGGAAGGGGAAGGGAAGGGGAGGGAGGAGGAAGAGGGAGGGAGGAGGGAGGAGGAGGAAGGAGGAGGGGAGGAGGGAAGGGAGGGGGAGGAGGGGGAGGAGGGGGGAAGGGAGGGGAGGAGGGGGAGGAGGGGGAAGGGAGGGGGAGGAGGGGGGAAGGGAGGGGGAGGAGGGGGGAAGGGAGGGAGGAGGAGGGGGGAAGGGAGGGGAGGGAGGGGAGGAGGGGGGAAGGGAGGGGAGGAGGGGGGAAGGGAGGGGGAGGAGGAGGAGGAGGGGGAGGAGGGGGAGGAGGGGGAATAAGGGGGAGGAGGGGGAATAAGGGAAGGAGGGGGGAGGAGGGGGAATAAGGGGGGAGGAGGGGGAATAAGGGGAGGGAGGAATAAGGGGGAATAAGGGGAGGGGGAGGAGGGGAGGAAGGGGAGGAGGGGGAGGAGGGGGGAATAAGGGGAGGAGGAGGGAAGAGGGGGGAGGAGGGGAAGGAGGGGGAGGAGGGGAAGGAGGGGAGGAGGGGGAAGGGAGGGGGAGCAGGGGGAAGGGAGGGGGAGGAGGGGGAGGAAGGGGAGGAGGGGGAGGAGGGGGAATAAGGGGAGGGAGGAGGAAGAGGGGGAGGAGGGGAAGGAGGGGGAGGAGGGGAAGGAGGGGAGGGAGGGAGGGGGGGAGGAGGAGGAGGAGGAGGGGAGGAGGAGGAGGGGAGGAGGAGGAAGGGGGAGAGGAGGGGAGGAAGGGGGAGAGGAGCGGGGGGAAGGAAGGGGGAGAGGAGGGGAGGAGGGGAGGAAGGGGAGGAGGGGGAGGAGGGGGAGGAAAGGGAGGAGGAGGAGGAGGGAGGAGGAGGAGGAGAGGGAGGAGGAGGAGGAGAGGGAGGTGGAGGAGGCGGGGGAGGAGGAGGAGGAGGGGGGAGGAGGAGGGGAGGAGGAGGAGGAGGAGGGGAGGAGGGGGGAGGGGAGGAGGAGGGGGAGGGGAGGAGGAGGAGGAGGCGGGAGGAGGAGGAGGGGAGGAGGGGGGAGGGGAGGAGGAGGGGGAGGGGAGGAGGAGGAGGAGGCGGGAGGAGGAGGAGGGGAGGAGGAGGAGGAGGGGAGGAGGAGGAGGCGGGGGAGGAGGAGGAGGAGGCGGGGGGAGGAGGAGGAGGAGGCGGGGGGAGGAGGAGGAGGGGGAGGAGGAGGGGAAGGGGAGGAGGGTATTCGGGGGCCTGACTGTGCTGCGCTGCAGCGCGGGAAAATGCCGAGCACGTGGTGAATGGTCGCGCGCGTGTTTATTTAAGGCGATTCTTGCAGCGCGCAGTCAGCGCTCAGGGCGATATGTACTCGAGGGCACGGCAGGCGTGCGGCGGGGCACGGAGTCAGCACGAAACAAAATATTGATTCCCCTGGGATCGGAAAGCACGGAAAAAGTCGCGTTCGGCGTTCAAAGCCCCACACTTGTGTACGAGTGGAACTCGAGTTTACACACACAACTACACCTTATACGAGCGGCACAGTCAGGCCCGTAGCCAGGGCTCAGTATCAAGGGGGGCATCTGAACTGGATGGGGGGGCACAATTATTATATTTAATATTTTGATAACCCTGTATACTATTGTATTCATGCAGCATTGACACATCTATACTGAGGTTGCCGTCGCATACTAACCAAATTGATCTCAGCTAGATTTAATATGTTCCGATGTTTTTGGCCTAAAATTATTCGAATGCAGGAGAGCCGCAACAAACTGGCACATTCACAATGCAGATATTCAATGATTAGACAATTGGCACCAATTCAGGTGCACTTATACAAGGTGTTGTGAAGAATTGGCATTAGAAAATTAATATACCAGAGATACAATGACTAAACGGGGGAGGTTGGCACCAGAATCAGTGCACTTTGAAATAAGATACAGGAGGCTATGACCTGCGATCATCACGTTAAACTATCAACAGCAAATACGACCAGCCTGAAGATACCACAAGGTCCGCATTTAAAGCAGTCAATTACACAGAGGTAAAGTTATGCGCAAAGCACTAGATATGGGATATGCAAAGCACCAAACACAACATTTAACTTAAACATCAGAAGTACAAAGCAGCCGACCACGGCGGGTGCTGACCACCACCACACTGCAACCACAACCACACACGCATCACCAGCAGTCACACACACACAATCTGAACTCCTCGTATAGTTTTTATACCACTGTACTCGCTGTCAGAAGAGCTGCAGGCGACGTGTCTCGGTGTGGAATCTTCTGAGGACCTTCTCCTTCCATTCATTCAGGCATTTACGTGTGAGGTCTCTCTCAAAGGCCAGCTGTACCAGTTGTGCCTTGCGTGCATGGCGCATGGACCGTCGATGGTCAGTGAAGACATTCCTCAATGTTGAGAATGAGTTTTCACACATGGCAGTGGATGCACCAAGTGTTAGTCCAAGTCTCATAGCAGTCACTACACTTGGCATGGCTTCCAGCGTTTTGTAGTATGTTGAGAGGAGTTTTTGTGTTGTCCATCTCTCGTTTGGCTGCTTTTCTGTCTGTGAGCGAATCAACTGCTTTGCAACCACACACTCTGTTTCACTGATGGTTGACTTTGTTAATGTCATGATGTGCTGGAGCAAGTGGGGATCCAAAAACGTGCCATTTTCAGGATTCAAGGCAGCGAGTGAAAGGGCGAGTTGTGTGTTGCACTCACTGAAGCGCTGAGTGATCTCACCAAGCACAGTGTCAATTGCGCTGTAAAAAACCCTCTGCAGTTCCGTCTTGTCATTGTCGTTGTTTTGTCCTGTAGTCTCCAAAACTACAAACTGTTCCAAGTTCTTATGCATTGTGCGTCTCCGTTTTGGTGGTGCAGGTGTAGAAGTGAGAGCATCGTTGGCCTTGTTCCACAGATCAGTGAACTCATCCTCAGAGCGGAGTTGCTTCATGCCTCTGTAGCACTCGTCACCAGTTCCAACCCCGTTAGCAAGTCCATGTCCTCTGCCTGCAAGAGTCTGTTTGGGCCATCGAACAACATCAGCAGTTTTTGTACAAAGATAGCAGTGAACATGATATGAAGGCAGGGCCAGAGACTTCCCGCAAAAGCCCAATAGCCTCCATCCTCATCTCTGCACCGTAGGCGCGCTCTGCATCAATCACGGCAGTAAGGATGTGATATCCTTAAAAGATCCTATGATCACAGACACGGTGGCTAAATGTCCCGTCCACCTTTGATCAAGAAGTAGTTTTAACCACTCACCTTTATACTGTGCAGCAACAGTGGGCTTTCTGAAGAATTTGTACAGGCAACAACAAACCTCGAGGAAATCAGTGACAGTTTTCTCTGCTGCCAGTGCGTGGATAACTACCAGATGGAGTTGGTGATTTAAGCAGTGCACATAGGGGATTTCTCTTTCCAATATCTCTTGCAACAACTTTTGCACCCCACCGTGCTTCCCAGCCATTACCGAAGCCCCGTCGTACACCTGACTTAATATTTTGACGTGTCAAGTCCTGTTTTTATCAGCTCTGCAATTATTAGGTCTGTCAATGTTTTTGCATCTCCAGCGTTGGATGTAGCTATTGTGAGTAGACGCTCTGTTGCTTCATTTGATGCCGATACAAAGCGAATGATGATTGATATGTTCTCACATTCAGTGACCGGGCGTAGTGGCGTGCGCCTGTAATCCGGCGACTTGCAGGCTTCAGTTGGAGGATCGCTTGAGGACGGGAGCTCTGCAATGGGCCGCGCTCTGAGAGGGTGTAGGGCAGCCCAGAATCATGGCAAAACCCAATCCTTATCCCTGTGTCATAAGAGGCGACCAGGGTTGCGTCAGGAAGGGCATCCGGCGTAAAACCTGTGCCAAATCAGTATGCGGATCATAACGGATGATCCGCTGTGGTGACCCCTAATGGGAGCAGCCGAAAGACGAACACACACACACACACACACACACACACACACACACACACACACACACACACACACACACACACACACACACACACACACACACACACACACACACACACACACACACACACGTTCTCACATTCAGTGGGGTCCCTCGTCTCATCCACCTTGATAGTAAACCACGATGTGCCAACTTCTTCCACGATGGCATCCGTCACAACATTACTCAATGTGCAGATCAGTTCATTCTGCATTTCCGGACTAGCATAGCTTGCGTTTCGTGGGATATGCTTTATTATTTCGGCTAGCTCGGTGTCTTTTTTGAGTGTATGGTTTAAAAGCGAGAGGAAGAGCCCACTGTGCCCATCTGACATATCCTCAAAATTATCAAGGCTCCCTCTAAAAGGTATCTGATTTTTGGCGAGAAATCCCACAACATCTATAAGAGCAGACACATCGTACCGGTTTCTATTTAGCTGGTCAGCATTGAGGAGTGTGGAAATCTCCTCACCACAATCGATGTGCCTCTCATTCTCCTTCCACCTCAAAACACAAGTTAAATGTTCCTTTGAAGTTGCGTGTTTGTGAAACCCCCTGCCTTTCTCAACGGCATGTTTCCAATTCCGGTTGCCTCGCACTGTGAAAGTCGATTCCACTGGGCCACGTGTGGTGTTAAACTTTCTACATGGAAAGCAGAATGCTGCATCTGTCTGCACACTGTATTCCAGCCATTCATTAGTCTGGTACCACGAGGACACAAACGAGCGACTCTTGTCCTGCAACAGATGGCCAGGGTACCGCTGTAGAACCACTTGATTCGGTCTCTCACTTCCAAGATCATCGGGAAGCGGCTTGACAGTCACACCCGGTCCCGAGGCCGCCGCCGAGCCTGGAAACTCGGCTGTCTGCACTGGGGCTACAGCCGCAGGGCTGACGTTGCTGGCTTGGCCAGGTTGGCCAGCTTCTGTCGGTATTTCATCGACATGATCGTCTTTTCCTCCTCCTCCTCCTCCAACAACATGTCTTTCATCATCTTCTTCATTTTCGTCGCTTGCATTTTTTCCTTTTCTGAGCAATTTTCGTATTTCTATCATTCACGTCTTTTTCTCCTGCTGCGAGCTCGTGCTCTGTGATTTGTCCCTCGCGACCCGCGTCACGAATCTCGCGACCCGCGTCACTAATCTCGCGACCCGCGTCACTAATCTCGCGACCCGCGTCACTAATCTCGCGACTCGCGTCACTATTCTCGCGACTCGCGTCACTATTCTCGCGACTCGCGTCACTAATCTCGCGTCTCGCGTCACGAATCTCGCGACTCTAATCTCGCGACTTGCGTCACTAATCTCGCGACTCGCGTCACTAATCTCGCGACCCGCGTCACTCATCTCGCGACTCGCGTCACTAATCTCGCGACCGGCGTCACTAATCTCGCGACTCGCGACCCGCGTCACTCATCTTGCGACTCGCGTCACTAATCTCGCGACCGGCGTCACTAAACTCGCGACCCGCGTCACTAATCTCACGACTCGCGTCACTAATCTCGCGACCGGCGTCACTAATCTCGCGACCCGTGTCACTAATCTCGCGACCCGCGTCACTATTCTGGTGACCCGCGTCACTAATCTCGCGACCCGCGTATCTAATCTCGCGACTCGCGTCACTAATCTCGCGACTCGCGTCACTAATCTCGCGACTCGCGTCACTAATCTCGCGACTCGCGTCACTAATCTCGCGACCCGCGTCACTCATCTCGCGACCCGCGTCACGAATCTCGCGACCCGCGTCACGAATCTCGCGACTCGCGTCACTAATCTCGCGACACACGTCACTAATCTCGCGACTCGCGTCACTAATCTCGCGACTCGCGTCACTAGTCTCGCGACTCGCGTCACTAATCTCGCGACTCGCGTCACTAGTCTCGCGACTCGCGTCACTAATCTCGCGACTCGCGTCACTAATCTCGCGACTCGCGTCACTAGTCTCGCGTCACTAATCTCGCGTCTCGCGTCACTAATCTCGCGACTCGCGTCACTTGTCTTGCGACTCGCGTCACTAATCTCGCGACTCGCGTCACTAGTCTCGCGTCACTAATCTCGCGTCTCGCGTCACCAATCTCGCGACTCGCGTCACTTGTCTCGCGACTCGCATCACTAATCTCGCGACTCGCGTCACTAGTCTCGCGTCACTAATCTCGCGACTCGCGTCACTAATCTCGCGACTCGCGTCACTAATCTCGCGACTCGCGTCACTAATCTCGCGACTCGCGTCACTAATCTCGCGTCACTAATCTCGCGTCACTAATCTCGCGTCACTAATCTCGCGTCTCGCGTCACTAATCTCACGTCTCGCGTCACTAATCTCGCGACTCGCGTCACTAATCTCGCGACTCGCGTCACTAATCTCGCGACTCGCGTCACTAATCTCGCGACTCGCGTCACTAATCTCGCGTCACTAATCTCGCGACTCACGTCACTAATCTCGCGTCTCGCGTCACTAATCTCGCGACTCGCGTCACTAATCTCGCGTCTCGCGTCACTAATCTCGCGTCTCGCGTCACTAATCTCGCGTCTCGCGTCACTAATCTCGCGACTCGCGTCACTAATCTCGCGACTCGCGTCACTAATCTCGCGGCTCGCGTCACTAATCTCGCGACTCGCGTCACTAATCTCGCGACTCGCGTCACTAATCTCGCGACTCGCGTCACTAATCTCGCGACTCGCGTCACTAATCTCGTGACTCGCGAGATTTGACGGTTGACGGTTTAATTTATTAAATGATCCATCCATCAAAAACAGGTTTTATCAACATAATTTCAAATGTAAGCACGATTGCAAACACACATATTTTTAATTTTTATTATAAAATTACTTTTGTAAGATGGAGGGTTGACGGGTTGTGAAGGTCACGTGGTGCACGTGCACTTCATCTTTAATAATGTAAATTTATGTCTTTTCCTTAATCATATAATGACTATATTACATTTATACCTGACTTACAACCAATCAGGTAACCTGTTCAATAGGGTCTCCATATCGAATACGCTGATTGGCTATTCTTTAAAACTAAATGATCCACGATATATATATATATATATATATATATATATATATATATATATATATATATATATATATATATATATATATATATATATATATATATATATATATATATATATATATATATATATATATATATAACCACCCACAACATCGACATTCGACACGAGGTCTTGGCTGCTGGCGTTGGTGCTTGTGTTATTATCTTTTATCTTGTGGTCTTGGACTGTATTGTCTTGCCAATTGCTTTTGGAGATGAGCTGACAAGCGCACACTTATCCCTTGACTGTTATTCAAAGAAGGAAATTATTAAAGAACAGTTTATCCAAGAAGGCCTTATTATTCACCACGTTAAACATCTGGAATAAGGGTTTTAGTTCACACAGGTGAACTCTTAAACACCAAGTTGTTCACAGGGTACAACAGGGCATAAATGGGTGACGTACAAGTGGGGGGGGGGCACCAGATGCGCCATGGGGGGCATTGCACACAAATGCCCCCCCCCCTAGCGAGGGGCCTCGGCACAGTCGATTTTACACACACACACACACACAACTACACCTTATACAAGCAGCACAGTCGAGTTTACACACACAACTACACCTTACACGAGCGGCTCAGTCGAGTTTACACACACACACACACACACACACACACACACACACACACACACACACACACACACACACAACTACACTTTATACGAGCGGCACAGTCGAGTTAACACACACACACAACTACACCTTATACGAGCGGCACAGTCGAGTTAACACACACACACACACACACACAACTACACTTTATACGAGCGGCACAGTCGAGTTAACACACACACACAACTACACCTTATACGAGCGGCACAGTCGAGTTAACACACACACACACACACACACACACACACACACACACATACACACACACACACACACACACAACTACACCTGAAACGAGCAGCACAGTCGAGTTTACACACACACACACACACACACAACTACACCTGAAACGAGCAGCACAGGCGAGTTTACACGCACACACACACACACACACACACACACACACACACACACACACACACACACAACTACACTTTATACGAGCGGCACAGTCGAGTTAACACATACACACAACTACACCTTATACGAGCGGCACAGTCGAGTTTACACACACACACAACTACACCTTATACGAGCGGCACAGTCGAGTTTACACACACACACAACTACAGCTTATACGAGCGGCTCAGTCGAGTTTACACACACACAACTACACCTTATACGAGAGGCACAGTCGAGTTTACACACACACACACACACACACAACTACACGTTATACGAGCGGCACAGTCGAGTTAACACACACACACAACTACACCTTATACGAGGGGCACAGTCGAGTTAACACACACACACACACACACACACACACACACACACACACACACACACACACACAACTACACTTTATACGAGCGGCACAGTCGAGTTAACACATACACACAACTACACCTTATACGAGCGGCACAGTCGAGTTTACACACACACACAACTACACCTTATACGAGCGGCACAGTCGAGTTTACACACACACACAACTACAGCTTATACGAGCGGCTCAGTCGAGTTTACACACACACAACTACACCTTATACGAGCGGCACAGTCGAGTTTACACACACACACACAACTACACCTTATACGAGAGGCTCAGTCGAGTTTACACACACACACAACTACACCTTATACGAGCGGCACAGTCGAGTTTACACACACACACAACTACACCTTACACGAGCGGCTCAGTCGAGTTTACACACACACAACTACACCTTATACGAGAGGCACAGTCAAGTTTACACACACACACACACACACACACACACACACACACACACACACACACACACACACAACTACACAATATACGAGCGGCACAGTCGAGTTAACACACACACACAACTACACCTTATACGAGCGGCACAGTCGAGTTAATACACACACACACACACACACACACACAACTACACTTTATACGAGCGGCACAGTCGAGTTAACACACACACACAACTACACCTTATACGAGCGGCACAGTCGAGTTTACACACACACACAACTACACCTTATACGAGCGGCACAGTCGAGTTTACACACACACACAACTACACCTTATACGAGCGGCTCAGTCGAGTTTACACACACACACACAACTACACCTTATACGAGCGGCACAGTCGAGTTTACACACACACACAACTACACCTTATACGAGAGGCTCAGTCGAGTTTACACACACAACTACACCTTATACGAGCGGCACAGTCGAGTTTACACACACAACTACACCTTACACGAGCGGCTCAGTCGAGTTTACACACACACACACACACACACACACACACACACACACACACACACACACACACACACACACACACACACAACTACACGTTATACGAGCGGCACAGTGGAGTTAACACACACACACAAGTACACCTTATACGAGCGGCACAGTCGAGTTAACACACACACACACACACACACACACACACACACACACACAACTACACTTTATACGAGCGGCACAGTCGAGTTAACACACACACACAACTACACCTTATACGAGCGGCACAGTCGAGTTAACACACACACACACACACACACACACACACACACAACTACACTTTATACGAGCGGCACAGTCGAGTTAACACACACACACAACTACACCTTATACGAGCGGCACAGTCGAGTTAACACACACACACACACACACACACACACACAACTACACTTTATACGAGCTGCACCGTCGACTTAACACACACACACAACTACACCTTATACGAGGGGCACAGTCGGGTTACCACACACACACACACACACACACACACTCACTCCCACACACACACACACACAACTACACTTTATACGAGCGGCACAGTCGAGTTAACACACACACACAACTACACCTTATACGAGCGGCACAGTCGAGTTTACACACACACACAACTACACCTTATACGAGCGGCACAGTCGAGTTTACACACACACACAACTACAGCTTATACGAGCGGCTCAGTCGAGTTTACACACACACAACTACACCTTATACGAGAGGCACAGTCGAGTTTACACACACACACACACACACACACAACTACACGTTATACGAGCGGCACAGTCGAGTTAACACACACACACAACTACACCTTATACGAGCGGCACAGTCGAGTTAACACACACACACACACACACACACACACACACACACACACACACACACACACACAACTACACTTTATACGAGCGGCACAGTCGATTTTACACACACACAACTACACCTTATACGAGCATTACAGTCGATTTTACACACACACACAACTACACCTTATACGAGCATTACAGTCGAGTTTACACACACACACAACTACACCTTATACGAGGGGCTCAGTCGAGTTTACACACACACAACTACACCTTATACGAGCGGCTCAGTGAAGTTTACACTCACACACAACTACACCTTATACGAGCGGCTCAGTCGAGTTTACACACACACACGACTACACCTTATACAAGCGGCACAGTCGAGTTTACACACACACAACTACACCTTACTCGAGCGGCTCAGTCGAGTTTACACACACACAACTTCAGCTTGTACGAGTGGCTCAGTCGAGTTTACACACACACACACACACACACACACACACACACACACACACACACACACACACAACTACACGTTATACGAGCGGCACAGTCGAGTTAACACACACACACAACTACACCTTATACGAGCGGCACAGTCGAGTTAATACACACACACACACACACACACACACACAACTACACCTTATACGAGCGGCTCAGTCGAGTTTACACACGCACAACTACACCTTATACAAGTGGCACAGTCGAGTTTACACACACACAACTACACCTTATACGAGCGGCACAGTCGAGTTTACACACACAACTACACCTTACACGAGCGGCTCAGTCGAGTTTACACACACAACTACACCTTACACGAGCGGCTCAGTCGAGTTTACACACACACACAACTACAGCTTATACGAGCGGCTCAGTCAAGTTTACACACACACAACTACACCTTACACGAGCGGCTCAGTCAAGTTTACACACACACAACTACACCTTACACGAGCGGCTCAGTCAAGTTTACACACACACAACTACACCTTATACGAGCGGCACAGTCGAGTTTACACACACAACTACACCTTACACGAGCGGCTCAGTCGAGTTTACACACACAACTACACCTTACACGAGCGGCTCAGTCGAGTTTACACACACAACTACACCTTACACGAGCGGCTCAGTCGAGTTTACACACACACACACACACACACACACACACACACACACACACACACACACACACACACACACACACACACACAACTACACGTTATACGAGCGGCACAGTCGAGTTAACACACACACACAACTACACCTTATACACACACACACACACACACACACACACACACACACACACACACACACACAACTACACTTTATACGAGCGGCACAGTCGAGTTAACACACACACACAACTACACCTTATACGAGCGGCACAGTCGAGTTAACACACACACACACACACACACACACACACACACACACTACACTTTATACGAGCGGCACAGTCGAGTTAACACACACACACAACTACACCTTATACGAGCGGCACAGTCGAGTTAACACACACACACACACACACACACACACACAACTACACTTTATACGAGCGGCACAGTCGAGTTAACACACACACACAACTACAGCTTATACGAGCGGCTCAGTCGAGTTTACACACACACAACTACACCTTATACGAGCGGCTCAGTCGAGTTTACACACACACACAACTACACCTTATACGAGCGGCTCAGTCGAGTTTACACACACACAACTACACCTTATACGAGCGGCTCAGTCGAGTTTACACACACACACACAACTACACCTTATACGAGCGGCTCAGTCGAGTTTACACAGGCACAACTACACCTTATACGAGCGGCTCAGTCGAGTTTACACACACACACAACTACACCTTATACGAGCGGCTCAGTCTGAGCGGCTCAGACAAGTTTACACACACACAACTACACCTTACACGAGCGGCTCAGTCAAGTTTACACACACACAACTACACCTTATACGAGCGGCACAGTCAAGTTTACACACACACAACTACACCTTATACAAGCGGCACAGTCGATTTTACACACACACAACTACACCTTATACGAGAGGCACAGTCGAGTTTACACACACACAACTACACCTTATACGAGCGGCTCAGTCGAGTTTACACACACACACACACACAACTACACCTTATACGAGCGGCTCAGTCGAGTTTACACACACAACTACACCTTATACGAGCGGCTCAGTCGAGTTTACACACACACAACTACACCTTATACGAGCGGCTCAGTCGAGTTTACACACACACACACACAACTACACCTTATACGAGCGGCTTAGTTGAGTTTACACACGCACAACTACACCTTATAAAACGGCACAGTCGATTTTACACACACACACACAACTACACCTTATACGAGCGGCTCAGTCGAGTTTACACACACACAACTACACCTTATACGAGCGGCTCAGTCGAGTTTACACACACACAACTACACCTTATACGAGCGGCACAGTCGAGTTTACACACACAACTACACCTTACACGAGCGGCTCAGTCGAGTTTACACACACAACTACACCTTACACGAGCGGCTCAGTCGAGTTTACACACACACACAACTACAGCTTATACGAGCGGCTCAGTCAAGTTTACACACACACAACTACACCTTACACGAGCGGCTCAGTCAAGTTTACACACACACAACTACACCTTACACGAGCGGCTCAGTCAAGTTTACACACACACAACTACACCTTATACGAGCGGCACAGTCAAGTTTACACACACACAACTACACCTTATACAAGCGGCACAGTCGATTTTACACACACACAACTACAC
>NC_140963.1:87517449-87592449 GCF_056783735.1 Eptatretus burgeri | reverse complement strand
ACAGTCGAGTTAACACATACACACAACTACACCTTATACGAGCGGCACAGTCGAGTTTACACACACACACAACTACACCTTATACGAGTGGCACAGTCGAGTTTACACACACACACAACTACAGCTTATACGAGCGGCTCAGTCGAGTTTACACACACACAACTACACCTTATACGAGCGGCACAGTCGAGTTTACACACACACACACAACTACACCTTATACGAGAGGCTCAGTCGAGTTTACACACACACACAACTACACCTTATACGAGCGGCACAGTCGAGTTTACACACACACACAACTACACCTTACACGAGCGGCTCAGTCGAGTTTACACACACACAACTACACCTTATACGAGAGGCACAGTCGAGTTTACACACACACACACACACACACACACACACACACACACACACACACACAACTACACGTTATACGAGCGGCACAGTCGAGTTAACACACACACACAACTACACCTTATACGAGCGGCACAGTCGAGTTAACACACACACACACACACACACACACACACAACTACACTTTATACGAGCGGCACAGTCGAGTTAACACACACACAACTACACCTTATACGAGCGGCACAGTCGAGTTTACACACACACACACAACTACACCTTATACGAGTGGCACAGTCGAGTTTACACACACACACAACTACACCTTATACGAGCGGCTCAGTCGAGTTTACACACACACACACACAACTACACCTTATACGAGCTGCTCAATCGAGTTTACACACACACACACACACAACTACACGAATGGAACTCAAGCATACACGAATGGAACTCGACACACACACGAATGGAACTCAAGCATACACGGAATGGAACTCAAGCATACACGAATGGAACTCGAAGCATACACACACACAACTACACCTTATACGAGGGGCTCAGTCTCGTTTACACACACACAACAACACCTTACTCAAGCGGCACAGTCGAGTTTACACACACACAACTACACCTTATACGAGCGGCTCAGTGAAGTTTACACTCACACACAACTACACCTTATACGAGCGGCTCAGTCGAGTTTACACACACTCAACACTCTCAAGCAACTACACGAATGGAACTGTGCATACAGAATGGAACTCAAGCATCAACATGGAACTCAAGCAGAATGGAACTCAGCATCACAGTCAAGCATACACGAATGGAACTCACAGAATGGAACTACTCAAGCATGGAACTCACACGAATGGAACTCAAGCTTACACTCAAGCTTTCACGAATGGAACTCAAGCTTACATGAATGGAACTCAAGCTTACACGAATGGAACTCAAGCTTTCACGAATGGAACTCAAGCTTACACAAACGGAACTCAAGCATACACGAATGGAACTCAAGCATACACGAATGGAACTCGAGCATACACGAATGGAACTCGAGCTCACAGGAATGGAACTCAAGCATACACGAATGGAACTCAAGCTTACACAAACAGAACTCAAGCTTACACGAATGGAACTCAAGCATACACGAATGGAACTCGAGCTCATAGGAATGGAACTCAAGCATACACGAATGGAACTCAAGCTTACACAAACGGAACTCAAGCTTACACGAACGGAACTCAAGCTTACACAAATGGAACTCAAGCTTTCACGAATGGAACTCAAGCTTACATGAATGGAACTCAAGCTTACACGAATGGAACTCAAGCTTTCACGAATGGAACTCAAGCATACACGAATGGAACTCGAGCTTTCACGAATGGAAGTCGATCATACACGAATGGAACTCAAGCTTACACAAACGGAACTCAAGCTTACACCAATGGAACTGAAGCATACACGAATGGAACTCGAGCTCACAGGAATGGAACTCAAGCATATACGAACGGAACTCAAGCATACACGAATGGAACTCAAGCTTACACAAACGGAACTCAAGCTTACACGAACGGAACTCAAGCTTACACAAATGGAACTCAAGCTTTCACGAATGGAACTCGAGCTCATAGGAATGGAACTCAAGCATACACGAATGGAACTCAAGCTTACACAAACGGAACTCAAGCTTACACGAACGGAACTCAAGCTTACACAAATGGAACTCAAGCTTTCACGAATGGAACTCAAGCTTACATGAATGGAACTCAAGCTTACACGAATGGAACTCAAGCTTTCACGAATGGAACTCAAGCTTACACAAACGGAACTCAAGCATACACGACATAAACTCAAGCTCATGTACATGTAACTTGAGGATGGATGAGTGGAACTCCAACTTGCACATATGGAACCTAAGCGTACATGAGCAGACCTCGAGCTCACAGGAATGGAACTCGAGCATACACGAATGGAACTCGAGCATACACGAATGGAACTCGAGCATACACGAATGGAACTCGAGCATACACGAATGGAACTCGAGCATACACGAATGGAACTCGAGCATACACGAATGGAACTCGAGCATACACGAATGGAACTCGAGCATACACGAATGGAACTCGAGCTCACAGGAATGGAACTCAAGCATACACGAATGGAACTCGAGCATACACGAATGGAACTCGAGCATACACGAATGGAACTCGAGCATACACGAATGGAACTCGAGCATACACGAATGGAACTCGAGCATACACGAATGGAACTCGAGCATACACGAATGGAACTCGAGCATACACGAATGGAACTCTAGCATACACGAATGGAACTCGAGCATACACGAATGGAACTCGAGCATACACGAATGGAACTCGAGCATACACGAATGGAACTCGAGCATACACGAATGGAACTCAAGCATACACGAATGGAACTCGAGCATACACGAATGGAACTCGAGCATACACGAATGGAACTCGAGCATACACGAATGGAACTCGAGCATACACGAATGGAACTCGAGCATACACGAATGGAACTCGAGCATACACGAATGGAACTCGAGCTCACAGGAATGGAACTCGAGCATACACGAATGGAACTCGAGCATACACGAATGGAACTCGAGCATACACGAATGGAACTCGAGCATACACGAATGGAACTCGAGCATACACGAATGGAACTCGAGCATACACGAATGGAACTCGAGCATACACGAATGGAACTCTAGCATACACGAATGGAACTCGAGCATACACGAATGGAACTCGAGCATACACGAATGGAACTCGAGCATACACGAATGGAACTCGAGCATACACGAATGGAACTCGAGCATACACGAATGGAACTCAAGCATACACGAATGGAACTCAAGCATACACGAATGGAACTCGAGCATACACGAATGGAACTCGAGCATACACGAATGGAACTCGAGCATACACGAATGGAACTCGAGCATACACGAATGGAACTCGAGCATACACGAATGGAACTCGAGCATATACGAACGGAACTCAAGCATACACGAATGGAACTCAAGCTTACACAAACGGAACTCAAGCATACACGAATGGAACTCAAGCATACACGAATGGAACTCGAGCATACACGAATGGAACTCGAGCATACACGAATGGAACTCGAGCTCACAGGAATGGAACTCAAGCTTACACAAACGGAACTCAAGCATACACGAATGGAACTCAAGCATACATGCAAGACGCGCATCACAAGCTCAAAATAAGCTTACACGATGAGAACTCGAGCTTACACTCAAGTAAGAGGAGCTTCACGAGCTGAACAAGAACGTACACCTCTAAGTGAAGCTTCCACAATTAAGCAAGGGTGGAGTTTACACGAGCATCACTCGAGCTTACATGAACGGAACTTCAACTTACACGTATGGAACTTTATCTTGCATGTGCAGGGCTCCAGATTATATGCACGCCACCACAAGTTATATGAGCGGAATACGAGCTTCCTCACATGCGACTCGGTTAACATGTATCGTCATTCCACAAGTGCTAACATGTACCGTTCCTCGACTGTGCTCACACATACAGTCTCCCTGCAGGTGCTAACATGTACTTGTCTCTCTACAGTTGATAACTTATAATATGTGCAGTCCCTCTACAGATCCTAACATGTACAGTCCCTCTGCAGATGCTAAGCTACACAATCCCTCCACAGATACAAACATGTACACTCAGTCTCTCTACAGATGCCAGCATGTACACTCCATACCTCTCCAGGTATCAGCACGTACACTCAGTCCCTCTCCAGGTGCCAGAATGTACACTCAGTCCCTCTCCAGGTGCCAGCATGTACACTCAGTCCCTCTCCAGGTGCCAGAATGTACACTCAGTCCCTCTCCAGGTGCCAGCATGTACACTCAGTCCCTCTCCAGGTGCCAGAATGTACACTCAGTCCCTCCTCAGGTGCCAGCATGTACACTCAGTCCCTCTCCAGGTGCCAGCATGTACACTCAGTCCCTCTCCAGGTGCCAGAATGTACACTCAGTCCCTCTCCAGGTGCCAGCATGTACACTCAGTCCCTCTCCAGGTGCCAGAATGTACACTCAGTCCCTCCCCAGGTGCCAGCATGTACACTCAGTCCCTCTCCAGGTACCAGCATATACACTCAGTCCCTCTCCAGGTGCCAGCGTGTACACTCAGTCCCTCTCCAGGTGCCAGCGTGTACACTCAGTTCCTCTCCAGGTGCCAGAATGTACACTCAGTCCCTCTCCAGGTGTCAGAATGTACACTCAGTCCCTCTCCAGGTACCAGCATGTACACTCAGTCCCTCTCCAGGTGTCAGAATGTACACTCAGTCCCTCTCCAGGTACCAGCATGTACTCTCCATACCTCTCCAGGTGCCAGCAGGTACAGTCCCTCTACAAGTGCCGACATGCATATTATTTGCAATGTAAACATTTATCAATTCATTTGATCCCAGCCATCGGGGGTGAAAGTGCCAGAATTTCCGGCCTTGACGTTGTTGGCGATGAAAAAGTACATTAATATTTTGCCCATCTCAGCGCAAACTTCTGCACTGCTTGTAAAATATTAGAGGGCCAACCAAGCATGAATACCATTTGCCCGGCGATAAGAAACCCTATTTACATTGTGGGTCGGCCTACTGCCGTGCTAATGAGCCTTGGTATACGGCAAAATGTCGCAAGAAATTAGAAAACACAGAAAAGGCAGGCTGGGGGCAGCAAGGCCTGACGCAAGCACTCCGTCAAGCTCGCCGTGAAAATGAGCAAAAGCCATTAACGGCGCTTTTGTCACAACTGATCTCAGCACCAATCAATATGACGTCCTCAAAGTAAGGTGAAGAGAAGCCGTCAGTTTGGCTGACTGCTCGGCTGCGAGTTATTTAATTTACAAGGCTGATTTCCTCCATGAAACGAGCCCAGCGACATGTAACTGATTGGTGACGCTGTGCGGAGCCTCGTACGGCCGTTCTCCAACGAGCTAAACTGTTCGTAAACTTTCACCTTCTGTAATGAAACGAGTTCGGGATCCAGAACAGTGAGCAACGGACGAGCTATGGTCCCCCCCCCAAAAAAACACCTGGAATTGAAGGATGTGACGGCAATATTGTGAAATTGTCTTTGGAGCAGTGATTGACACAGATGTGTGTTTTTACACTATATGGTGTAAATATGTGATCCGCAGACCCTAATTGTTTGAGCTTGCCCGTAATAATTGATTCCACTGATTTAGCAACAATGTCTGCAGAATAGTATCCCCCACAATAAACCTCGACTTGTTTCCACTCCCAACCCTTTCCCTCCCGCAAACACTCAATCCCATTTTCATATTCACTCTTATTTCAGCGATTTGTAAATACTAGTACATGCGTGGCCGTACGTGGAAAAAATAAAAAACTTTCAACCCTCGAGCCAGAAACAACAACCACACAGGCCGTTCCTTTTTTTTTTTTTGTATACCTTGGTCGAGGCTCGTATGAGAGCAAACACACAACTCACAGCAAGGAGGCATGAGACAAGAGGGGCGGGAGTGGAAGGGACAAAACAGTGGGGAACAGACACATTAGGTGAACTGTGTAAGGGAGAGGGATGGGGATGGGGCGGGGAACATGGCGAAGAGAAGATGGACATTACAGGGACTTTCAGGAAGGAAAGCAGGGGAATTGAAGGAAGTGGGCTTGGGTGGATTATCGGGGGTAGAAAAGATCGTGGATTTGGATGGGGGAAGATAAGAGGTGGTGGTGAACAGCTGTTTTGAAAGCCTGGAGGGAAGAATGGGAAAGAATAGAGTGAGGAAGTTTATTCCAAAGGCGGGAAAAAAGAGGAATGAAAGAGTGAAGATGAGTAGTGATTCGTGATTTTGGTAGTTTTCCAAGAAGGGGATTGTTGGCGGACCTTGAGCACCCTGTGGAAATGTGGTGGGGACAAATCACACAGAGAGCAGGGGGGGCAAAGCTGGAGAGGAGTCGGTAAAAGACAGAAAGACCACCGACCAACCTGCGGTGATTGAGTGAGAGGCCCAAAGACTCAGCTTCATTGCGTGAGATGCCGATGATCCTAAATGCCTTGGTTTCGACAGCGTGAAGCCGAGAAAGGTGGGAGGCAGGAGCACCAGCCCAGAGGGGAGAGCGGTACTCCATCAGGCTACGGACAAAAGCTTTGTAAGTGGTCAGGAGCTCAAGAGGGCCGAGGAAGGACTTTGCACGACGGAGGATTCCCAGTCGGCGACTGGCTTTTGAGGCGAGGTTGGAAATGTGACTTTCCCAGGAAAGGTCATGGCAGATAGTGAGACCCAGAAGCTTGAAAGAAAAGACTTCTTCCAGAGGATTGTTGAGAAAGTGGATGGGGGGGGGGGGTTCTAAACGGTCCTTTCGAAGAGACATAGTGAGAGTGTGAGATTTGTCTGGATTGAAAGACATGTTCCACGTGTTGGACCAGTTTGTGATTTTATCCAGATCTGCAGTGAGCGAAGAAGCTGCTGCTTGCCGGTCTGAGGGATGACAGATGGTACGGCAGAGGGTGGAGTCGTCAGCAAAGAGAAATAGAGGATTTTCCAGAGAGTCCGAGAGATCATTGATGAAAACCAGAAAAAGAACAGGGCCCAGAACGCTACCTCGAGGAACTCCAGCCTGCACAGGAAGAGGGGATGAAAGAACTCCATTTAGGGCCACACGTTGACTGCGACAGGAGAGGAAGTCTGCGAGCCATGAGTGGAGATGGCCTTGAATACCATGGGAAGAGAGTTTGGTGAGTAGTGCAGGGTGCCAGACTGTGTCAAAAGCACGTGATATGTCCAGGGATACGGCTCGGATTTCCTGTCTGGCATTGAGGACCTCCATCCATTGATGGGAGAGCAGAAGCAGCATAGCCAGGGTAGAGTGACCTGGTCTGAAACCAAATTGATGATCAGAAATCAAGCCATTGGAGAAGAGGAAGGATTTCATGTCTGAAGCGATGATGGATTCCATAACCTTGCTGATGATTGGGAGAGGGCTGATTGGTTTGTAGTTACAGGGATCTGTTTTTGCACCTTTTTTATGCAGGGCAGTGATGTTAGCAGATTTCCAAGCAGATGGCAGATGACCTTGGGCAAATGAGAGGGTGAATAGAACAGAGAGAGGGTGAGCAAGAGCAGAAGAGCAGGCTATGAGGACACGTGGGCTGATGCCGTCTGGACCGAGTGATTCCTTCGCTCTTGAGTGCCCATATGTGCGTGGCCGTACGTGCACCCCCCCCTCCCCAAAAAAACTTTCAAACCTCGAGCCAGAAACAAATACACAGGCCATTCCTTCGCTCTCGTAAACGACGACTGGATTGGGGCATTGTGTTTATCTATAAATGTGCATAAGAAATCGAGAAATGATTAGAATACATTAAGTCATCACTATCCGGAAGTAGTGCGTGCCTGGCTGTACGTGCATGGCCGTACGTGCAAACCAAAGAAAAGAAAAAAAAAAAAAAAGAAGAAACTTTCACACAACCACACAGGCCGTTCCTTCGCTCTCGTAAACGACGACTGGATTGGTGCATTGTGTTTATCTATAAATGCGCATAAGAAATCGAGAAATTATTAGAATACATTAAGTCATCACCATCCAGAAGTGGTGCGTGCCCGTACAGAATGTTCACTTGCATTCCATGAATTATCGCTTGCATTGAAGTAACAACTGCTGTGATACTTACACACACAAGAGTTAATTTAAATCCAAATTAAAATCAAGTTTACCTCCCTGTCTTTGCGAGCCATGACATTCGCTGCCATTGACCATTGCCACTCCTACGCCATGGTAACTAAGGCACCGATCCCCATCGTAACCGGCACGGCAAGTGACGTCATCGTCGGCCGGCCGCGCATCGGCCTACGCAACGTTAAGTCTTCACTGTCCAGAAGTTCGCATATCGCAGTTACAATTATTCGCAATTTAGATTTAATGGCCAATTATTCAATTAGCGCCAACGTATTTTGCCTTTTCGCAATGTCATCGCAAGGAAAAACACAAAGAGAAGAGAAAAGAACAACAAAAAAATGCACATTTATCTATAAATGTGTAGAAGAAATCGAGAAATTATTAGAATACATTAAGTCATCACTATCCGGAAGTCCGTACGTTGTAACCTGTAATGGGGAACGCGGCTGAGGTTCTCTTCCCCATCGGCCACGCCTACGCAGCAACGTGTCTTGTCATTGGTTGGTAAATAAATGGCCGTAACTTGGGAACCGCTTGTCTGATTAATATCAAACCTTGAAAACGCACATCCACAGAGCCCCCAGCAATATTCCTGGCAAGTTTCAATTCGATCGGACCAGTGGTTGTCGAGAAACAGCAGTCACAGACACACAGACACACAGAGATTGCCGGAATTATAGATAGAAGACAACAGGACACGTTGCTGCGTAGGCGTGCCCGTTGGGGAAGAGATCCTCAACCGCGTTCCCCATTACGGGTTACAACGTACGGACTTCCGGATAGTGATGACTTAATGTATTCTAATAATTTCTCGATTTCTTATGCGCATTTATAGATAAACACAATGCGCCAATCCAGACATCGTTTACGAGAGCGAAGGAACGGCCTGTGTGGTTGTCTGAAAGTTTCTTCTTTTTTTTGGTTTGCACGTAGGGCCATGCACGTACGGCCACGCGCGTATGAGCACGCACGTACGGCCACGTACATACGGGCACGTGAGAGCAAAGTAACGGCCTGTGTGGTTGTTTCTGGCACCCAGTTTGAAGGTTTTTTTTTTTTGGTTTGCACGTAGGGCCATGCACGTATGAGCATGCACGTACAGCCACGTACATACGGGCACGTGAGAGCAAAGTAACGGCCTGTGTGGTTGTTTCTGGCACCCAGTTTGAAGGTTTTTTTTTTGGTTTGCACGTACGGCCACGCACGTACGGCCGGGCATGCACGTATGGCCACACACGTACGGGCACACGACAGCGAAGGAACGGCCTGTGTGGTTGTTGCTTCTGGCACACAGTTTGAAGGCTTTTAAAAAAAAATTTGGTTTGCACGTACGACCACGCACGTACGGGCACGCACGTATGGCCACGCACGTTTGGGCACGTGAGAGCGAAGGAACGGCCTGTGTAGTTGTTGTTTCTGGCATGTGTTTTGAAAGTTTTTTTCCCCCCCCATGTACAGCCACGCACATACGGCCACGCACGTACTCGTATAAATAAATATCTATAAATATATGTATAAATAAAGATCTATAATTATATATATTGTTACGAATCTGGAAACCATTCGCATTCACACATACAGTTGACCCAAAGTTTAGTTATTTAGTTTCAGTATATGTGGATAGTTAGAATCCCTCCCTTATATCTAATGGGAATTTCATGTGTGCACTGCGAGTTTCTTTCTAATTAGTTTTCTACATCAATCCCCTCTACTCCATCAGCTCCATTCGAACGTGTTCAAGGCCACGAACATCGACGGAGTTTCCATCGCTTCAGAGCCGACTCCGCCCCAGCAAGATGGAATGTTCCTCTCGTCCAATCAGGGGTGAGATCGCTTCAGCTCTGACTCCGCCCCATCAAAAAAGAATGTCGACACTGGGGAAGGCAAAAGAGCCTCTCTCGGGGGAGGAGCACCGAGACGCCGACACGCCCTCCTCCAATCGCGGCTGGCCACCATGACACCTGAAAACGTCCTGTTCAATCCGGAGGTGAGTTACCCGAGAGCGGATCCCTCCACCGCACAGGGGAGGGATACGAAGGATCGTAAGCTGTATCGGGGGGTACCTTGGTTCCTGAGAGGTCGTTCCTTGCTTCTGGTCTGCTGGGCTCTCCTGGTCATCGGTCATCGTTCGTGGCTGGCTGGGTCGTTCATAGGATCCTGGCAGCGCTCGTTGGATTCTGGTTTGTGGGTTCGAGTCCCACCGTGGTGGGTTGTGAGCGCTCGAGCTGGGGATCCCCGTTCCCTTCCATGGACTCCGAGCTCCACAAGTGCGGGTCGGTAAAACCGCACGAGGCAGCCAGGTACCCGACCAAACTCTAACCCCCAGCTTGCCTATCCTCTGCGGCTGGAGGGTCCGAATAAAGGCCAGTTGGTGCCATTTCTTTTTGGGTGTCTGTGTCTGTCTGTGGCCAGTCTTATAAGTAGAAATGCATAAGTGCCTTGCTTATTGTACATTGCATTTTAGTCGTTTAACGATGCTCTCTGTCTCCCTCCCTGATTATTATTTGCAAAATAAACCATCTTGTAAAATGTACCAGCTCGTTTTCTGTGCTTTCTCTCATTGGCCTAGTATGGTTCGGGTTTGAGATATAGTGAGGCCAATTGTGCCGTAAATTGTTATTTGGGCCGGCACGGCTTTGGTAATTCCCGCTCGGTTACGCCGGATCCGAGTTGGTAACAGCGACTCGGTTCGGACAAAGCCGGCTGAGGGTGTGGCTTCCCCGTTCATTTAAATCGCGTAGCGACTTAGGTATTTTGGCTAAAGACGAATAACCCCACGCTACGCGGATGAAATATTGGCGTCCACGGTCCATTAAGCGGAGTTATCCAGGGTGACGACCTTCAATTCCGGGTGTTTGGTGGGAGACGGCCCAACTGCTCCATCTGGCGGTCGTTCCTCGCCCCCGAACCCAGCACTACAACAATATTGTTATGGCTGTGGAAATTCGCAAACCACCATTCAGATCCCGTAGGTGAGATAACTCTTAAGTACATGTGTAGTTAGCCTCAAACCCATTGTTTAGAGGGAAATTTTGTGATTCATTCGGGCTGCGACGCTTTGAGTTAGGCGTTTTTCTGTTCTATCTTTATTTTGAATCAACCGCCATAACCATCAAACCACTACCAAAAATCCTCCACCAACCTCACCTCTCTCCTTCTACGGCCATTCTCACATCGCCTGTGAACACTGAGCGCCGGGCTGTCTTGGGCTCGTTCAAGCGATACGCACCGAGTCGCGAGTGCAAATAGCGGCCTTTCCGAGGGAAAATTCAGATCAAGAATGCTACACGCCCACTTCTGATCCGTCCAATCAGCAAGCGCAGAGCGGCTTAGCCCCGCCTCCAGGCACGACCATGTGAAATCGAAATATGCAAATTCTAGGATCAGGGGAGGTTCACGCCCCTTTTCCTCCGTCCAATGGGTGAGCGTGGCTCCGCCCCCGAGCTCATCCTGATCCGGAAATTTTCATATGGGTTCTCCTGCCGGCCTATAAAGCGCCGAGCGCAAGGCGAATCGTAGAGAGTCAGTTTGGAAGAGCGGCGGAGTGTGGCAGAGAGTTTTGGCAGTCAAGTCGGGTTGGAGAGCGGAGTGAAGTTGGGAGGCGAAGGCGTCAAGGTGGTTTCTGCAGTCGGCTGAGGAGAATTGTGGGAGGAGGCCAAGGAGCTCGGGTCCGAGGCAGGGAAGACGGCGGTCGGCGACGAGGTCGTGGTGGGATCACTCGTCGCGGGACCCAAGCCAGCCAGCCATTCTCCTCCCCCAGGGCATCAACAATTTCCCCCTTTCCCCCGCGCTGAGAGAGTGCAAGAGGGGGCCCCGTTTCCACCCCACTGCAAGCGGTGCCAACGAAACCCGCGAAGGAGCACGAAGTCGGGGCACCGCCGGGCAGCGACATTTGCGGCTCGTCACAAGGACGCGGGTAGGACCCACCCGGTCTCGCGGACCTGACCGCTCCTTCAGGTCCCGCGCAAATATTGGCCTACAGCCCCGTCTGCCCCCTTGCCTATGAGGGTGGTTTCTTTCCTTTGCTTTTGAGTAAATGTGTGTCGGCGCCGTCTGTGAAGTAAAACTGTATAAGTGTTGCCGTATGTTCGCGTATTCGGTCGTAGCTCTGCATTGTTGTTTTTGTTTTAAATTGATTTATGTGCATTCTGACTGTTTGACTGTATATGTGTGCTCTTCGTGGGCTGGGTAATAAATGTACATTATGTTGAATTGTTCCCCGTTTCACTGCGTCCTTTCCTTCGTTTGAATCTCCATCTTGCTTCACGTAAAGGGTTCGTAGTGGGCTTAATACGTCCGATAGTTAATCGGAACCGTCGAGGCCGACGATAACACCGCTCGGTTATCCTGATAGCACGGAATGGACCACTTAAGCGGTTCGTGTCCAGAGTCAACCTGCGGCGAGGTATGATCGCCCGGTTTACCATCCACGTGGGTACTTAGGTAGGTCGAGTTTGGCGAACAACCCTATCCTACGTGGGTGGCCGATTGGCACGATCGTGGTGAGGTCGAAAGGCCCACCCGTGACTGGCTCCGGGCGATAGTTCCCAGAGGGTCACGACAGAATTGTCCGTTCCGGTGGGCGAGGCGGCCGCCATTCGAGTCGAGCGGCCGATCGCACGCCGGCGGGCGCGAATTCGCAACAATATATACAGGGTAGCCCGAAAGTTACTTTACCCCTGATAAATTTCTCGCACTTCCCCCGTCCCTTCCCCTCTGCCCTCGCCCCCTCGCCCACTCTGGTATGTGGAAACACTGACTCAGAAGAATGATGGAGCACAAACAGATACAATGACAAATTAATTATTGTAAGTTCTGTACAATAAAACCTGTATATTAAAAGGGTTCAAGAACAATGCTTCACTGGGAAGAGTAAAGTGACTTTCAGGCCACCCCTGTATATATATATATATATATATATATATATATATATATATATATATATATATATATATATATATATATGTCTATATATGTCTATATATGTCTATATATGTCTATATATGTCTATATATGTCTATATATATATATATATATATATATATATATATATATATATATATATACACATACATACATACATACATACATACATATTGTAGTGTGGTATTCACGCAGGCATGATGGGCTGAATGGCATCCACCTGTGTTGGATTTCCTTGTTTCGTTGTATTTATGTATGTATATATATATATATATATATATATATATATATATATATATATATATATATATATATATATATATATATATATATATATATATATATATACAGAGTGAGTCAGAAGTAGCGCCCAATTTCTGTCAGTTGATTGTTTGCCATTTGTATTACAGTGTACAAGAAGGTAGAAATAAATGAAATAAATGAATGACATGTTTATCTAACCATTTATTCAAGAAAAAAATATTACGGAAAAAATATTACGGAAAGTTATACCCACGTGGGTATAACTATCCTATTGCTTTCCCTCCTCCAACCGAATGCGATTCCCCCTAACCTAATGCTATTTCCGATGGCTAGTGCTATTCTCCACTTCGAAACCAGTGCTCCTGTGCCTCCATGTGGAGCACCCTTTCCCATATGCTCCCACATGGATTCATAAATTCTCTACTCTACTCTGTTCTCATGAGTGAGCCCCCCCTCCCCCTACGTCTGCAGAAGTGCTCAGCCTTGCCTCCGCCTCTAAATCCGGAGCGATCCATGAGAGTGCCTTGTCGCCCTTGTGAGATCCTAATCGGTCAGTGAGGACAATTCTTGGCGGGGGTGTGGGGAGCAGGCTAGTCCACAGCGCAATGGTAGGAGTTGGTGGCCTGGTAGATCGGGGTCTCTCCCTCAGGGGACACCTCCAGTCTCATGCCATTTGACCAAACCGGTTGCAATTTATAACACCTCACCAGGTAAGGCGTATTTCTCATAAATTACAAATTCCTCCCCTTGTAGTTTTGAGTTAGGGAATTCCCTGGTGACTTTCCCAATGGAATTACTGGAGCCACCTGCAATGGTCCTGATGTTCTTAATTGCCCGTCTACCATATCCCGAACCATCCTCTCCAGGTTCGCCACTCTCAGGCCAACCCCCTTCCCAAACCCGCAATTGTTGTGTGTGGAGCAGTGTGTGGAGCAGTGTAGGGGAGCAGTGTGTGGAGCAGTGTAGGGGAGCAGTGTGCGGAGCAGTGTGTGGAGCAGTGTGTGGAGCAGTGTAGGGGAGCAGTGTGTGGAGCAGTGTGGGGAGCAGTGTGTGGAGCAGTGTGTGGAGCTGTGTGTGGAGCAGTGTGTGGAGCAGTGTGTGGAGCAGTGTGTGGAGCAGTGTGTGGAGCAGCGTGTGGAGCAGCGTGTGGAGCAGCGTGTGGAGCAGCGTGTGGAGCAGCGTGTGGAGCAGCGTGTGGAGCAGCGTGTGGAGCAGCGTGTGGAGCTGCGTGTGGAGCTGTGTGTGGAGCTGTGTGTGGAGCAGCGTGTGGAGCTGTGTGTGGAGCTGTGTGTGGAGCTGTGTGTGGAGCTGTGTGTGGAGCAGCGTGTGGAGCAGCGTGTGGAGCTGTGTGTGGAGCTGTGTGTGGAGCTGCGTGTGGAGCAGCGTGTGGAGCAGCGTGTGGAGCAGCGTGTGGAGCTGTGTGTGGAGCTGTGTGTGGAGCTGTGTGTGGAGCAGCGTGTGGAGCTGTGTGTGGAGCAGCGTGTGGAGCAGCGTGTGGAGCAGCGTGTGGAGCAGCATGTGGAGCAGCGTGTGGAGCTGTGTGTGGAGCTGTGTGTGGAGCTGTGTGTGGAGCAGCGTGTGGAGCTGTGTGTGGAGCAGCGTGTGGAGCTGTGTGTGGAGCAGCGTGTGGAGCAGCGTGTGGAGCAGCGTGTGGAGCAGCGTGTGGAGCTGCGTGTGGAGCTGCGTGTGGAGCAGCGTGTGGAGCTGCGTGTGGAGCAGCGTGTGGAGCAGCGTGTGGAGCAGCGTGTGGAGCAGCGTGTGGAGCTGCGTGTGGAGCTGCGTGTGGAGCTGCGTGTGGAGCTGTGTGACACCCTGGGAACTACACCGTGCTCCTTGGTTATGAGCCACTTAACTCCGGCCCTCACACGTCTCATTCCTGTGCCTCGTGTCCCAGCGTATCTTGGTGCAGCACGACGCGCAATCCGCACTCAAACAGGGAGTCTGGGACACTTGTGGTGCCTTTCGTGCATCAACAACAGGCCTAAGGGCGTCAACAACAGACTGGAAAGCTCTACGCGTTCTGTCTCTGGAGTATCGATGAAAGCAGTCCCTGGTGCATTGACAACAGCCCCGAGGGCATCAACAATCACAGCAGCTCCCAGGGTGTCAACAGCAGCAGCAGTGGCAGCTTCAGATGTGTTTGCATTTCATTAAGTGGCTTCAGCTGGGCATAGTTTTGAGGGAGTCAACGTCATGCAAGCATCTTGCTCATTGGTGTGCGTTCAGCGGGTCGGTGCAGTGAGCGAGCAGTGGAAAATGCCACGTCATTCTGTGGTGAAGGTCACTGATGTCCCCTCCTCTCCTTTCACATGGCCAAGGCAGCAACGAGAGCCCCCACTCCATCACTCATGCGCAAACGTTCCATTGTACAGTGCGTACGTGAGATCAGTTTGACGTCACTGTGTATGGGAAAAGCGTTCTACTGGTACTTTATTTTGAACTTGAGATGCATTGTCCTGCATGACAAATTTGGAAGTGTGGGGAAGGAAAAATGGAGGAGGGTAACAGGATCAGCATGAAGGATTAATGGCCTCGAAAGGTGAGGTGCAGATGACCACATGGTGAATGGGGACTTATAAAAGAATGAGTGGATCCTAGCTACCTGGGTTTAATTGATTAGGTGAGAACTGATTGGTTATTCCCTCCATTCTCGGCTCCATCGGTATCGACATTCCGATGCGTCGATGTTATTAAAAATACTAATCATAATAATTCAGTAGTATGTTATTAAAAAAAAACAAATAATAATAATGTTACTAAAATAATACAAGATGGTCCAGTGGTTCATTACGTTTTCATATATGAAGTACACATCATTGACACACGGTAATTTTTCAACGTATTCCCACACGGGGCTTCCCCCCCCCCCCCATAATGAGAATGGTTATTTTACTTCCAACTTCAACTTGTATTAAAATGATTTTGTTTTGAAGCCAGATCAGTACTGGTAATCGACATAGGTCCATTGCCATCGATGTACTGGAATGACTATAGCGGAACGCGCTACCCGTCTCACTTTCACACCGCTATCACAGATCACTGACCGGGCACAGGATTTCAAAAGCACACCCGATTCATATAAATAACCAATTAGCAATTACCTTTAAAACCTGCCATGAGGGCAAAGAAAAGCGCAATTGTTTGTACAGAGCTGATGAGCTCGGATGCTGAGGTTTAAAAGTTACTGGTATGTCTTGACATCATACGTTTCACTGTTCCCGTTCCATGTTTAGCCGAGACACTGAGTGCATCAAAGCCTTTAAAATCATCCATCGGGACCATACTCTGTGCAGAGCGTTGGTGCTGCCGAAGCAGTCTCTTGGGATATTAGGCATAATCCTGGACAGGTCACCACTCTGAAACAGGATACTTGAATGGTTCAATCATCCCAGCTAGCTGGTACTCATTGTGCCAACCACAGAAGGATGACAGGCTGAGTCAACCCCACCTGGTATTAATTCAACAGCAAAGCAGGATTTGAACTTAGGATCGTGCTGCACTATATTTGGAGTGGGTGGAATGAGGATGGGACAGAAAAGAGAGGGGTGGGAGAAGGAGAGTTAGCAGAGAGAATATATTATGCTTTATGAACACACACACACACACACACACACACACACACACACACACACACACACACACACACACACACACACACACACACACACACACGGCAATTTTTTGTTTATCGGCATCAGCTGATTGTAGTCGGTATGATTACTGACTGCAGTATGTTCTGTATACAACCCAAAACCATTGAGTGGCTTTAACCCTTGTTTTGGGGGAATTTCAATAAACAAATTAAAAAAAAACAATGTTGCATTCTAGACGTTTCAAGGAGATGTGTACAAACATGATTCTTTATAAATAGCTTCCAATCGTTGTGTGACACGTAAAATTAAAAAAAAAAAAATTTGGCTCTGTAATTTAGAAAACATGTTGATATGGCAAACAGCTCAGAAATCAGGTGTCATCAGCTTTGAAATTCACAAAGAGAAACCCACAAAACGTTTCTAAACCAAACCCGGTTCATATTAAGATAACCAATTGCTTTAGAAACAGCCGCGAGGACAAAGGAAAACGCGATCGCTCGTACGCTGATGAGGTTAAAAGTTAAAACCTACTGTACCTGTATGTTAGTACTTCCATCCTTGACGCACCAAGTTAATGTGTTATCCGAGCATCAATTACACTGAACAACAAAAAAATTTTACTGGAGATGTGTAAAGTGATTTAGACTAATTTGGGTATGCTGATTTCAAAAATCATAACCGTTTTGCTGTATCACGTCAGGATTTTCAGTAACAGAAATATTCCCATTGCCTAGAAGTCAGGATTTCAATGAAATTTACAAAAATTCATTTATTCATTTATTTCATCATGAATGCTTCAAAATTATAGGAATTACAGAAAAACTCCACTAGAATGTAATTATAAATGCTTTAGGCATTTGGCTTTGCGTTTGTGCTGCTCTGTGTCAGTTTCACGATGCAGGAACCAGCAGAAATCGCCCATCATGTTCGGGTTGTGCCGCCCTTGGTAACGCGTCTCCATGAGTGAAATCTCTTGGTGGAATCGCTCGCCGTGCTCGTCCGAGACTGCTCCCAAGTTGTCAGGGAAGAAGTTCAGGTGCTGGTGTAGGAAATGGATTTTCAGGGACATCCTGGAGCCAAGTTTCCTGAAGGACTCCAGCAGCTGCTGCACTATTTCTTCATAGTTGTCCGCGCGCTCGTTCCCCAAGAAGTTGTCCGTCACAGCTTTGAAGCTCCTCCACGCTGCCAGCTCTTTGGGGTTTAGAGTTGTCGGAAAAGTTTCGTCCTTCATAATCTGTCGGATTTGCGGTCCAACAAAGACACCAGCCTTGATCTTGGCCTCCGACAGGGTGTTGCCAAACTTTTCCTTGAGGTATAAAAACCCACGCCCATTCAGATCCATTGCCCATACAAAACTTTTCATCAAGCCGAGCTTTATGTGGAGTGGTGGAAGGAAAACCTTGGCTGGGTCGACAAGGGCGACATGCTTCACGTTGTGTCGACCAGGTACATGCTCTTTTCGCTCTTCCCAATCTTTCTTCGTCCAGTGATTCTTGTCGTCTCTGCTATCCCAGAGACAAAGGAAGCACATGTATTTTGTGTAGCCTGACTGCAGCCCTAACAACAGCGCCACCACTTTCAAGTCTCCGCAGATGTGCCAGTTGAAGTCATTGTACTTGATGGAATCAAGCAGCTGCCGCATAGTCTCATAGGTCTCTGTCATGCCGAACGCGTGAGCCAGTGGGACTGATGGTTTCTCGTTGCCATTGTGGAGCAAAACAGCCTTCAAGCTGTTCTTCCCCGAGTCGATGAAGAGGCGCCAGTCTGCAGGATCGTGATCACACCCAAGTTCTTTCAACAGACCGTTGATGTCACTGCAGAATGTCATCGTGTCTTCCATCTCAAAGAACTCAGCCATGTCTCTGTGACGTGCTCTGAACAAGGATATCTTGGTGTTAGGTTCAAGTAGATTCCACTGCTGCAGCCTTGATCCAAGCAGCTCTGCCTTCGCCTTTGACAGCGAGAGATCTCTTACATGATCATTTAAGTCTCCCTGGTTCAGAAGGTGTGATTCTTGAGTGTCGGGTTCAAAAGGTTCATCATCACCATCCTCTTCACCACTGCTTACAGCTATGTTCTGATCAGCTGGAGGTGTTGGAACGGGGTTCTCGTCATCATGAGGCACAGGTTTACGAGCAGAGACGCAGTCAGCGTACTTGATGTGACCTTTATTCTTCTTGTTGAAGCCGGCGATGCTTGTGCAGCAGAAATAACAATCATCATGATGATTCTGCGGCTCACGCCATATCATGGGCACCGCAAATGGCATGCTCGCGCGCTTGCCCACCAACCACTGAGTCAAGGTTGTGTGACAGCTTGTGCAGCAGATGTGTGGTGCCCAGCTCTGTTCTTGGTCCCCCACCTTACACCCGAAGTAGTGAAAGTAGGCGGCCTTCATTTTCACTGCTGTAGATATACTTCACTGTTGATCTTTTTTGGTATACCGACCACAGACATAACAGAAGTTGTCAGGATGATTGGTACAGGAACGCCTACTCATCTTTATCTGAAAGAAAGAAATATAACACAAGTTAACAACAATTGTATGAAATAGACATGTTAAAGACATATGTAAATTTCATTGAAATCCTGACTTCTAGGCAATGGGAATATTTCTGTTCCTGAAAATCCTGACGTGATACAGCAAAACGGTTATGATTTTTGAAATCAGCGTACCCAAATTAGTCTTAATCACTTTACACATCTCCAGTAAAAAAAAAATTTTGAAATTTGTTGTTCAGTGTTATTGATGTCATATGTTCCAGACGTAGCTGACTCAATTAAAGCATCAGTTAAATTTGTTTTTTTTTCACATTTAAAAGGTTGGTTGGTTGCCCACTCCCCTTGTTAAATCACAGGGTGAGTAGCCTCCACTCCTGCATGGCAAATGCGGCTTGTTCCAAGTTCCGTATAAAGTACACGAAAAGGAGAACCACAAAGACTCACCTTTAAATATGGAATTCAAGTGAAAAATTAACAAAGTTAAATTAAAAAATATATCAATCCAGCGAGAACACAAAATGTTGGTCTATGCTTTTCACAGCTCAAACCAACATACAGGAACTCCGAACACGAGGTCGATGGAGGTTTTTTGGGGTATTTTTAAAATATGTATCATTGTCAGTGATGGGTAGATAATGAAAGCAGATCACACATAAAAGGTTAAACAAAGTGATGTTGGCTAAAAATGAAATTGCACAACATTTTCAGCTGGAAAGGCACCAATTGAGGGACTGCACACCACGCGGGTCCAACACAGTCTGCCGATGTGAGATGTGTACATTATTTTTACCTCCACCACTGAAGTGGAAAGAGGTTGTGTTTTCACTGTTCTCTGTCTGTTTGTCTGTCTGTTTGTGTGCATGATATCTCAAAAAGTAGTGTACAGCTTCAGTTGAAACTTGTTGGACAGGTTGAGTGTGTGACAAGGCCACATGATTCAATTTCGGTGAAGATCCGAATCCGAATACCAGAATTATTTTATTTTTAAAGTGATTCTTCATCATTGAGAGATAGGCCAAAAACGATATATCGCACGTATTTCAAAAATGTATTGGGCCCGATATGTTCTCGTGAATCAGGCATTGTGTGGCGAAGGTATGCGCTCTACCGAATGCCCTTCTAGTTTTGCATGTATCTATGTCGAAGTGACGGGTGGATAATGAAAGCAAATAAGCACACAAAGATTAAAAAAAGGGATGTCATCCAAAAATGAAGGTTAAAGTTAAGAGATTTTCGAGTTTATCGTATGTGAGGAAATGAAATAAAGCAATGGACACTGGTGTCTCCAGTCGTTTGTAAGCAATTTGAAGGAATGAAAATGAGTGAGGAAAGTGAAGAAACATTTTTGAGTGCTTTACCGTTGTTGCGGCTTGTTCCAACGTAGCCAAGATCTGGATGTATACTACACTACATAGGATCCTTTAAATTTTAAAGCAGTCTTCACCTGCACCCACAGCAGTTCAAGAAATTAAATGAATTTGTTCAAATAATGACTTTATCCACAAAAGCGTTGCTGTTTAATGTAGAACAACCCCCCCAGACATTGAAAAGTTTAATCGCCCTTGAAATAAACATTGGAGATCATCCGCCACATTGCCTGCTCATCTGTGCAGATGGTACATTGGCTCAGGGTCCATGTAGACGTTATAACTTTATTTTAAAACATGTTTTTCACCAGATTTGTTTTCAATACCAATTGAGTACCTCGTGATACCCCCAAAAATATAAACAAAAGTTGAATAGCTCCTGCGAGCAAGCAATCCCCCGCATGAACCTCACACTTAGCCAGGCCATGGGCATATACCATGTAGGATGTCTTTAAAGGTGATCTTGGCCCGCGCCCACAGCAGTTATATAAATTAGATGAATTTACTTGAATACAGTAATGACTGTTCAGAGCCTGGTGTTGGCGCAGTGGTTAGGGCAGCGGCTTGGGATCCAAGAGGTCCTGAGTTCAAGCCCCGTTGAGCCACTGAATTAATACACCAGGGGGTTGACTCAGCCTGTCATCCTTTCGAGGTCGGCGAAATGAGTACCAGTATACTGGGCCAGTGTATACCCCGGTTAAAAGAGGTGTACCATATCCCTGTGTCGTAAGACGCGACCAGGGTTGTATCAGGAAGGGCATCCGGCGTAAAACATGTGCCAAATCACTATGCGGATCATAATGGATGATCCGCTGTGGCGACCCCTAACGGGAGCAGCCGAAAGAAGAAGAAGAAGAAGAAGAAGACAGTAATGACTGTTCACAAGACAGTTGCTGTTGAATGTAGAACAACCCTCGAGACATCAAAAAGTTTAATCACCCACGAAATAAACATTCCAGATAAGCCGCCACTGTGCCGGCAGATCTGGACACGTGGTCAAGCACAACATCAGCTCACGGTCCCTGCAAACGTTATAACTTTATTTTAAAACATTCCTTTTTTCACCAGTTGTCTTTGATTCCCTGCAGAGCACCTCGCCAAACCTCCAAAAATATAAACACAGATCTGACAGACACTATGGATAAGCAGTCCATCTGGGGGACAGGGCATGAGGTAAAGTTGTGAATACATATTGTTACGGCTGTGGAAATTCGCCTTACACCATAAAGGGCCCGCAGGTGAGATATCTCCATAGGTACATGTGTAGTTAGCCCAAACCCGTTGTATAGAGGGAATTTATGTGATCCATCCGGGCTGCGACGCTTTGAGTTAGTCGTTTTTCTTTCTCTATCTTTTATTTCAACAACCACGCCATCCCCACCACAGCGCCAACCACACTACAACAACGCCACACCACCACCTTCACCTTTACCTTCACGAATTCATCCCACATCATCGCTTCTACGGCCATTCCCGTACCACCTGTGAACACTGAACGTCGGGCTGTCTTGGGCCCGTTCGGCGATTGGTGCCAAACGCACCGAGCCGCAAGCGTGAATGGCGGCCTTTCCGAGGGGAAAATTCGGATCAGGAACGCTTCACGCCCACTTCTCCTCCGTCGAATTGGCGAGCGCGGGGTGGCTTGGCCCCGCCTCCAAGCGTGTGTATGTGAAGTCCGTATATGCAAATTTTAGGATCAGGAGAGGTTCACGCCCATTTTTGCCCGACCAATGGCTGACCGGGGGGGGGGTGGCGTGGCACCGCCTCCAATCGCGTTCTGATCCTAAAATTTGCATATTGGCTGCTCCTGCCGCCTATAAAAAGGCGAGCGCAAGGCGAATTGAAAAGAGTTGGGTTTTGGAGTTGCTTGGAGAGTGTCGTCGAGAGGTTGCTCTTGGGGGGCAAGGAGCGTTGCGTTGGCAGAGTGGAGTCGAGTGCGCGCGGTGGAACTGCAAGCAAGGGAGCTCAGGTCCGAGGCAAGAAGGACGGCGGTCGGCGACGAGGTTGCGGTGTGGGGGATCGCTCGTCTCGTCGCGGGACCCAAGCCAGCCAGCCACTCCCCTCCCCCAGGGCATCAACAATTCCCCCTTTCCCCCACGCTGAGAAAGTGCAAAAGGGGGCCCCGTTCCCACCCCACTCCAAACGTGATGCCAACGAAACCCGCCAAGGAGCACGGAGTCGGGGCACAGCGGCGCGGCCACATTTGCGGCTTGCCCGCCAACGCGTCACGAGGATGCGGGTAAGACCTCCCCGGTCTCGCGGACCTGGCCGCTCCTCGAGGTCACGCGCACATTTGGCCTACGGGCCTCCTTGTCTGTGAGGGTGGCTTCTTTCCTTTGCTTTTGTGTAAATGTTTGTTGGCGCCGTCTGTGAAGTAAAACTGTATAAGTGTTGCTGTGTGTGCACGTAGTCGGTTTTAGCTCTTACATTTGCTTTATGTGCATTTTGATTCTGTATGGCTGTATATACGTGCTTTCCGTGTGCCGGGAAATAAAATGCTTGCTTGTTGAACTGTGCCCATTTCGCTTCATCTTGCTTCACGTAAGGGGTTCGTAGTGGGTGCAACATCCCGGTAATTAATGTGAACCGTCCAGGTCGACGATAACACCGCTCGGTTATCCCGATAGTACGGAACAGGCCGCCCAAGCGGCTCGTGTCCGGAGTCGACCTGCGGCGAGGTACGATCGCCCGGTTTACCATCCGCGTGGGTACTTAGGTAGGTCGAGTTTGGCGAACAACCCTATCCTACGCGGGTGGCCGATTGGCACGATTGTGGTGAGGTCGAAAGGCCCACCCGTGACTAGCTCCGGCGTTGGTCCGAGAGGGTCACGACAGAATTGTCCGTCCGGTGGGCGACGTGCCGTGATTCGAGTTACGCGGCCGTTCGCACGCCTGCGGGCACGAATTCGCAACAATATCATCGTGTCCCTTTAAGGTCCTTCTCGGTTACTTGAAATTTAATGCATTTGTTTTATGAAAAAGGCGTTTTTGGTCGGATTTTCACACAATTTGTTGCAGTCGAGTTTGAATAAGTGTCAGCTACTGTAAAAATTGGAAACACAAATCAAACTGGCGTTAAGTAATGTCATGAGGCTGCTTAGAACATTTGAGAAGCCTCACATTCCCCATACAAAATTTCTGTACGACCTAAATTCATCAAATTTCAACGGATTTTCATGGAAATTGTTTTTATTGCGTCTGAACCTACATTAGCAAATACCAATAGTGAAAACAGAAATCTAATAAAAAAAAAAACTTAGGATATAGTCAGGAGGCTGTTTGGAAGCATATGGAAGCTCCTCGTGTTGCTGAAAACGCCAAAAAAAACACCCGATTTTCACCAATCTTGCATCAATCGAGTGTTGAACTATCTTAGGGACTGTGTAAAGTGAAAACAGAAAATGAATTAAAGTTCAAATAAACGCATGAGGCCGTTCGAAGAAAAAAAAATCTCCATTTTCAAATGATATCCCTTCCAACGTCGTCGTAAAACACAATGTTTGAAGCATCCATGTACAATTCTTATATTATTGAACAGCTTATAACATCAGGCATACGATGAAATACATAACTTGCATGAAACAAATCATTTTGCCACCTTTATCACCAAAAAACCGGCACATCCTAGTATCTAACCGATGCCTCACTCGTGATGCCATCAGCTGGGCCCGATCTTAAAATATTAACAACTTGATAATTGTAAATGATAAAAACACACAACTTACCTTCTTCTTCTTCTCAGGACACCCTTGTCTCTCCAAACATTCACTCGTAACAACTGCAGGAGCCCTTGACAGTTGTCTCACAATGGTAGAAACCCAGCTCACGTTCTGTTAGTGGATGAACAATACAATTATTGGCGAATTCTGCTTCAAAAATGGCGAATTAAGTCCCCTTTGAGGGAGAGAGTCAGAGTGGTGTCTGAGGTTGCATTGAGGTAGTCGAGGATTTGTCTGATTTAGGAAATAATTAAATAAGGCCATTAATTAATTATCTTCAAAAGGGGTGTTTCAATGAAGCCAAACACCCAATTTTCACTCATGCACTCCTTTGGAGCTCCCTTAATATGCATACAAAGTTTCAGGCTGCCATATGTTTCATGGTTTTAGAGTTATGAAGGAGACTGACCGACACACACACACACACACACACACACACACACACACACACACACACACACACACACACACACACACACACACACACACACACACACACACACACACACACACACACACACACACACTTATTGGTGTAGTTATGGTTCTGCGAACTGTCATTTCCCAGTAATGGCAACCAACCTCGAGCGGTTCCTGAGATAGGATATTTCTTACTAGCAAATACCACCCGTCGCTTCGCTGATGGTAATACTAAAGGCAGGAGTGAGAAAAAGAGGGGGAAGAGGGAGAGAGGGGTGTGGGAGACAGAGCTGTGAGAGTGAAGAGGTGGACGGAAAAGGAGAGAGGAGATTAGAGGTGGGGGAAGGGAAGACAGTGTGAGGTGAGAGGAAAGGAACGCAGACGTGTGGTGGATCATTAATTAAGATTCATACCGTCTCATAAAAATGATTCTGCATAGAATAACAGTAAAGATGAAAACAAAATAATGTCTGAAATCCATTTTCTACAGCACAGATTATAAACACTGCCTGGAAACAAACTCCAGACCGGACAAGTCTGGAGACAAACTACCATCCGGACATAAATACCGCCCGGACGCGTCCAGAGGCAAACACCTGCCCAGATGCGTCGGAAAAGAAACACCACCCAGACACATCCGGAGACAAACAGCCTGAACGCGTCCAGAGACAAACACTGCCCAGACATGTACGGAGACAAACACCACCCGCGGATATGTCTTGAGACAAACACCGCCAGGATGCGTCTGGAGATAAACACCACTGGAGTCAGTCTGATTTCCAACTACAGTACTAACTGTATGCAACCCAGAAACCTTGAGTAGCTTTCACCGAAAAACAATGTTGCATTTATGGAGACGTTTCAGGGAGATGTTCACAAACGTTATTCTTTATAAACAACTGCATTTGACGGGTGAAAAAAATTTGGCTCGGTAATTTAGAAAATACGTTAATATGGCAAACGGCTCGGAAATCGGGTATTATTTCACAACTCACTCAGGGCGATAGAGCACAAACCACCAGCTCAAGGTGATGGAGCACAAACCACTCGCTCAAGACAATGGAGCACAAAGCACTCGCTCAGGGGAACGGAGCACAAACCACTTGCTCAGGGTGATAGAGCACGAAGTAATATTTACAATGATCAAAAACAAACACTGAAAACAGTTTCTACTTATAAGATGGGCCCACACGCAGACACACACACAAATGAAAATAAAGCCAGAGTTCTTTATTGGACCCTCGCAGCCGAGGAGAGAGATGAGCTGGGGGCCAGAGTCCAGCTGGATACCTGACCATCGGAGGAAGGGGTACTCCGTGGTGCGGCACCTGACAATGGTCGTTGGTTTGGTCTTCAGTTGCACGTGTGGGACTCGTGGTTCGTGGCGGAGCTCGGGTGGTGAATAGCGGGGTCCACGGAGGACGGTCAGGGTCGCTCTTTCCTTTTCTTGTAGCAGGCCAGCAGGGACACGTTCGCCGCCTTCACGATCTTCTGCTCAACCCTCCGCTTCAAAAGAACTGCACGCTCAACAACAACAACCCTCGGAGCCCTATCCAAAACCTTGCCAGAAACCCGTGGAGAACTTCCTCCAAGACCCTTCTTCCTCACTCGACTCTCAACCACCACAACTTTGTCAAAAACCTCAGAACAACCTTCGTAACAACCGCCTGCCTCAGAGAGTGCTCAGGAATTTATGGACCTCCCTCAACGGGGCGGGGCTCGCTCGAACAGCCATCACTCCCCGCCCTGATTGGACAGGCTCCTATGGGTTTGCCCTTTTTGGGTGCGGTTTCGGCCCCTGACGGGAAACCCCACCCACTGTTCCACGTGGGTTCAAACTTGTCGAGCAACAGTATCAATGTTGCAAAGGTCGTCGTGAAAGAGTTACAACATTTATGGAAGCTGAGAAACTGGAACCGCGAGATCCCGCCTCGGCACGTCAGGGTGCGAGAAGACAGCCGGTTGGCAGTTGATAGTGACAGGGGATGGGATGGTTGTTAGATGTAATAACCTAACTAACAGAAATCACAACGCACACCTTTGATTCTCCCACGAGACAAAAGGAAGGGGATCTGACTACACACATACTTAACGACATAACTGACTTTTGCGACATCTGTATGTTGAATGCATATGGTTTCCAGATCCGTAACAATATACATATATATATATATATATATATATATATATATATATATATATATATATATATATATATATATATGTATATATATATATATATATATATATATATATATATATATATATATATATATATATATATATATATATATATATATATATATATATATATATATATATATATATATATATATATATATATATATATATATATATATATATATATATATATATATATATATATATATATATATATATATATATATATATGTATATATATATATGTATATATATATGTATATGTATATATATATATATATATATATGTATATGTATATATATATATATATATATATATATATATATATGTATATATATATATATATATATATATATATATATATATATATATATATATATATATATATATATATATATATATATGTATATATATATATATATATGTATATATATATATATATATATATATATATATATATATATATATATATATATATACATATATATAAATATATATATGAATATATATGTATATATATATATATATATATATATATATATATATATATATATATATATATATATATATATATATATATATATATATATATATATATATATATATATATATATATATATATATATATATATATATATATATATATATATATATATATATATATATTGTTGCGGACAGGGGTTGGGTGAGAAGACCACTGGGGGGGGGGGTGGAAGCTATCTCGGGTTTCCACCAGATTCCCCGGAATCGCAGGCCGTCGCACACGGATAACTGCGTGACGCGGTGGGTCGCTAACCGACCGTGATCGCCAATAACTAAACCTCATGACTTAGGGTCCTCCGTTTAATATCGTTTACCTAAAAATAATCATGTGACCTAATTACCGGGGGACACGCCCTCGGTACACCATGTCTGAACCGGATTACCTTTCCAGATCAGATGCAGCTGAGTGACACTGCCAAGGAACGTACTGGCTAAAATAACGGATCGTTGGGCATAAAGTCCCGACTAGGTTTGGATACAGAGCATGCTGGATCAATGAAAGAAAAGACAAAAACGAGCTGGGAACATTTCTACATAAGCATTTATTACAGGCAGGCGAGGAAAAATATGTGGCAGAGTGAATAGATTTATTGTTGTGTGTAAGCAGGGATAGAAAGAAATGCGTGGTGCAACAACAAAACAAGCAACTTACTAAAGCAGACACAGAGCAGACTTCTCCCGATATAATTCTTCTGCTCTGCGTGTAGGATATGCTTCCTTTGGTCTCCGCGAGGACGCATTCTTATCGTGGAGGATGTTGTTGTGGTTTTCAGAAGCGGCTGTCTGGGTGTGGTACTTCTTGGATTTATTTCAGGAAGAAGAGGAAAAGAGTTGGAATGAAGATAGAGATATAATCCGACCTAACTCTGAGACCCACACAACGCACTTCATCCCATTTGACCCATTACACATGAGGGAAAGGTCTGACTGCACGTATATTAATGAAATAACTGTCTGAGGACCACTGTATGATGGATGCCATTGCCTTCGAGCCATGCGGTCTCTCGAACCGCAACAACGTATATATACATGTATATATTGGTTATTGCATGCTAACTCCACCGCAAAGAGGTATGTACTTTGTTTCAGAGTGCTCTGTTTAGTCAGCAACAAAATGCATTTCAATAGTCCTGTGGATAACTGCAGACTTCACAGGTCTTTGGTCTTTTGTCAAAAGGTTGGCCTGTTAAAGTTCCCTCCAAAACGCCTGTGTCTTGATGGAGGTAAATCCATGTTCAAATCCCACATGCCATTTATTTGTTCATCATTTACTAATGATCTTGCAATTCACTTTAAAGCAAATGATTGGTGTGTCTTGTTGTGCATATGATTTATATACGAGCTCCTCCATGAAACTTGGGCCATTCTTAAAGAAAGTTAAGTGTCTCAGTGGTCTGTCAGGTGTGCCTAAGGCATGCTTTTTCAGAAGGAATTCTGCAGGCTCGGAGGCAGTCAGCCTTCATGCCCCAGATGGTCGTGTTGCTCCCTGGCTGCTCAACCAAGCGCATTGCCAAGTTTCTGATTCACAGATTCCTCTCCTATATTCTCACGGCATGAATTGCTGCCAGTACTGCAAGTATCAGAAGGGTAACACGAAACTAACGACGGTCTAAATCAAGCTCACGTTCCCAATGCGAAATCTGCTTCACAATAATAGGAAGAAGCAACATCAAATAATAAAATTATGCAATTGAGCTTTGGCAGCAATGAGATTGCGTAATCACTGAACACACGACTTACGGAACTCCATATATAAGGGTTCAGATCGCACGCCTCATTGGCCACCAAAGAACATCATTGCAAACTGAACATTCCGGTAGGTTACTCACACGTTTCCTGTGATGTTTCCATTTGATGTTGCATATAATGACTGAACAATGCGAGAAGAGCGACAATTCGATTACGGAGAAGCTGGGGTCGTGGAAGCTTAAAGTGGTTGCAAGTTGACCTTTGGCTGTGAAAAGGATGCCCCCAACCCTCCTTTGACACCTGCGCTGATCTCTGCTGCTTGATCAAGGTTTACCAATTGAATGGACCTGGAGGCCCACGCTCAGACATCGAGTACGCTCGAACGTACCCTGGTTGCACACACCACACACAGACCCTCGAGTACTCTCGCCCTTGAGCTTGCGAGATGCGCAGCACGGACGAGCGCCGTGCAAGGGGCATGAGCTGACTGTTGACAGGCACGCAACCTGTGAACCCGCGGATGATTAATTGTCTACAAAGATCTGGGCAAAAGGGATGTTGACTTTATTTGCCGTCGCTGGAAAAGTGTAGCGGGTTGCGGCCCCGGACCTTTCACCCTGGCAGCAGCTATCAATCTTCATTCAGGAAGACAAGCATGAAATTGGGGAGAAAATGGCTTTTGTCGCAGAAAAAAAAAAAGAAAAAGAGAGAGAGAGAGAGAAAGGAAAAAACAATACAAGGATCTGAACCTGGTGCTCATAACTTGTTTGGCTTTGGGCTTGAGAGTTTAAAGCCCTTCGCTCCGGGGTGTGCCGGGCGGGTGTCGAGTGCTTGACAGTGACATTCCTGGTCCCAGAGGGGGCGCAGAGGGATATCGAGTCGCTCTCCGACCCGCCGCTGTTTGCTCTCTCTCGAGGAGGTTAGAATGTGAAGACGCGGGGTCCGCCTGAGATGCGCCCCCCTCCGATGAGGCATCTGAGACCTCGCAAATGGAACGCGGCGGAGCGTGTCCTGATCAACATTCGGATACGTCTCTACTGCTGTCATAAAAGGGTCCATCGCGGCGGGTCCCGGGACTCTAGCGAGAGCAGAGAGAATAAATTACACTAATGTCGCGATGCATAAAGCCTGTCCAGCGATCCGAGGCTTATAAAGCATTCATTTCTCTCAAATATCAAACTCTTAAACTACGGTTACACCAACAAGCATTCCTGGCCGGAATGCGATCGAAGGTCGACACCAAGAATGCCACAAGAAAAGCTTTGTGATGACCTTCCACCATGGTCTTTGCTCATTGATGAACAAATTCTCACTTCATATATTCGGTGTGAGCAAATGCTGTCATTCTCATTTCTCATTGCCCAGCCTTTGAACTGTTCGTTGGTTCTGATGCCCGCAATGCTGGTCCTCATGAAGTGTGCTCATTGAAAACACCACTCTCTTCCTTTCTTTTTTTTTGTTGTATACCTTGTCGAGGCTCGTATGAGAGCGAACACACAACGCACATCAAGGGGGGGCAAGAGACAGGAGGGGAGGGAGTGGGAAGGGCAAAACAGTGGGGGAACAGAGACATTAGGAGATCTGTTGAAGGGAGAGGGATGGGGTGGGGAACATGAGGAATAGAAGATGGACGTTACAGGGACTTTCAGGAAGGAAAGCAGGGAATTTGAAGGAGGTGGGCTTGGGTGGATAATCGGGGGTAGAAAAGATCGAGGATTTGGATGGGGGATGATAAGAGTTGGTGGTGAACAGCTGTTTTGAAGGCCTGGACAGAAGAATGGGAATGAATAGAGTGAGGGATATTATTCCAAAGGTGGGAAAAAAGAGGAATGAAAGAGTGAAAGTGAGCAGTGATTCGTGATTTTGGTAGTTTTACCAGAAGGGGGTTGTTGGCAGACCTTGAGCGCCCTGCGGATATGTGGTGGGGACAAATCACAGAGAAAGCAAGGGGGGGGCGAGGCTGGAGAGGAAATGGTAGAAGACAGAAAGACCACCGACCAACCTGTGGTGATTGAGTGAGAGGCCCAAAGACTCAGCCTCATTGTGGGAGATGCCAATGATCCGAAATGCCCTGGTTTCTGCAGCGTGAAGCCGAGAAAGGTGGGAGGCAGGAGCACCAGCCCAGAGGGGAGAGCAGTATTCCATCAGGCTGTGGACAAAAGCCTTGTAAGTGGTCAGGAGCTCAGGTGGGCCGAGGAAGGACCTTGCACGACGGAGGATTCCCAGTCGGCGACTGGCTTTGGAGGCGAGGTTTGAAATGTGGCTTTCCCAGGAAAGGTCATGGCAGATAGTGAGACCCAGAAGCTTGAAAGAAAGGACTTCTTCCAGAGGATTGTTGAGAAAATATAAGGGTGGGGGGCGGGGGGTTTCGAAACGGTCCTTTCGAAGAGACATAGTGAGAGTGTGAGATTTGGCCGGATTGAAAGACAAGTTCCACATGTTGGACCAGTTTGTGATTTTATCCAGATCAGCAGTGAGCGAAGAAGCTGCTGCTTTCCGGTCTGAGGGATGACCAATGGTATGGCAGAGGGTGGAGTCATCAGCAAAGAGATATAGAGGATTTTCCAGAGAGTCAGAGAGATCATTGATGAAAACCAGAAAAAGAACAGGGCCAAGAACGCTACCTTGAGGAACTCCAGCCTGGACAGGAAGGGGGGGGGGGATGAAAGAACTCCATTTAGGGCCACACGTTGACTGCGACAGGAGAGGAAGTCTGCGAGCCATGAGTGGAGATGGCCTTGGATACCATGGGAAGAGAGTTTGGTGAGCAGGGCAGGGTGCCAGACCGTGTCAAAAGCACGTGATATGTCCAGGGATAAGGCTCGGATTTCCTGTCTGGCATTGAGGGCTTCCATCCATTGTTGGGAGAGCAGAAGCAGCATATCCAGGGTGGAGTGACCTGGTCTGAAACCAAATTGATGATCAGAAATCAAGCCATTGGAGAAGAGGAAGGATTTGATGTCTGAAGCGATAATGGATTCCATAACCTCACTGATGATTGGGAGAAGGCTGATTGGTCTGTAGTTGCAGGGATCTGTTTTTGCACCTTTTTTGTGCAGGGCAGTGATGTTTGCTGATTTCCAAGCAGATGGCAGATGGCCTTGAGTAAATGAGAGGGTGAATAGAACAGAGAGAGGGTGAGCAAGAGCAGAAGAGCAGGCTTTGAGGACATGTGGGTTGATGCCGTCTGGACCATTTGCAGAATCTGACTCGAGATTTGACAGCAAGCTCTCCACCTTGTCAGGAGAAAAGGACACAGAGTCCACGGACAGTTGGGTGTGACTGGGTAAGGTGGGTAGAGAAAGTGATGGGTTTAGGACACAATATTTAGCTGCAAACACCGAGTTTAGGCATTCAGCTTTTTCACGTGCGGTATCAGCAGTGCTGCCATTTGAGGTAAGGGAGAGGATGGAGGGGGAACATACACCAGAAACAGATTTGATTAGACGCCACCAGGATTTTGAGGAGGGAGAGAGGTTTGAGAGTTCAGACTTGAGATGAGAAAGTTGTTGTTTCTGGCTCTCCTGAGGGTAGATACACACTTGTTCCGAGCTTTATGGAAGGACCTGAGATTTCCCTCAGTTGGGTTTGCTTTCCATGAGGCAAAGGCAAGTTGTTTCAGGACAACTGCCTCACCACAAGCTTCAGTGAACCAAGGGCGGGAGGAAGGGTAAGACAACTGAAGACGAGAGGGGATAAATCTGTGCTTGAGGGAGAGAAAGTTTCTTTGAAAGAATTCCCAGGATGAGTTGTTGTTGGAGAAAGTAGAGATAGGAGACCAGTCTATAAGTTTGAGGGCTGCTTGGAGACCCTGCCAGTCGGCTTGAGTGAAATGCCAGACTCGACGGCGGTGAGGTGGTTCTCTGATAACAGCCAGAGAGATGTCCACTTTGACAAGGACGTGGTCAGAAGAACCGATTGTAGCGGAGGAAGAGCAGCAGATATTGTCAGGGAAATTTATCAAAATCAGATCCAGAAGAGATAGAGTACTATTGGTTGAGATCCGGGTAGGGAAGTTGACCGATTGAGTCAGTCCCAATGATTCGCAGAAAGCTTTTGCTGAGGTGCCATGACAGGTGAGAAAGGTACCCACACCTAGCCGACTGGCATGATGACAATTGAAGTCACCACATATAAGGAAGAGAGAGTTTGGATAAGAAGATAGAAGTTGGTCCATGTTTTCAGATAGTGAGGTGTAGATGGAGTCATCACTGTTCGGTGGACGGTACAGTACACATATAAACATGAGGTGGGAGTGGAGGGGAAGCAGTAGCGAGTGGTATTCCTGGGGGTGTGGGGGAGTGAGTGCAGTGCATGGACAGTGAGGAATAGAGTCTTTGATGAAGAGAGCAACTCCTCCACCAGGGCGAGGCTCAGGTCTGTCAAACCGGAGGAGGGAGTAACCAGGGAGAGATACTTGGGAGTCAGACACATCTTGGGGAGGAAAGTTTCTGTTTGGCAGATTATGTCTGGTTTGTCAGTTCCAATCTGTATGGAAAGATCTGAAAGGTTTGAGCGAAGGCCCCGGATATTTGAGGTCCATACTTTTAATGAAGAGGTAGGGGAGGAGGCTTTGGGTGCAGGGGGTGGGGGGGAGGCGGAGGGTAGTAAAAAGGGATGAGGGGGGAGGTAAGGAGTGTTGTTGAAAGAGTGTGGGGGATTGCAGAATAGCTAGGGGGGCCGAATGAGGAGGAGAAAAGGCTCTGTGGTGCTGGGGGAGAGGGGGGACAAGAAAGGGGGAAGAAGGCAGTTGAGGATTTGAGGAGGTGGAGTGAAGAGATGGAGGTGAGAGGGCAGTGGAAGGAGGCAGCTTTGTGGATGGGAGGGGGAAACTTTGGGAAGGATGAGTGAGGGGAATGAATGGTGGGAGAAAGGTGAGGGGGGAGGTTTTGAGAGAGGTGAGAGGGAGGCTTGGAGTGAGAAGAGTGGGATGGTTGCTTTGAGAGTGAGGGGTGAGAGGAGTGAGTTGGCACTCTGAAGTTGGAAAAAAAAAGAATGGTTGATGGAAAGCGAACATTCATAGCAAACTGGGGTTTTTAAAAGATTTATGTCAGAGATGCGATTTAACACAATTCTTACTGGATGCAATAAAGGCGAATTCAGAGAATGGAGAGAAGAAACGCTGTAACAGTTGGATTTTTTAGGCAAGGTATGAAGGAAAGGTCGAATTGAGAGCAGTCTGTTTAAATAGCAGAGGAGTAGTGCATTCTGATACAGTAAAGAGTACCACACGTGTGAAAGAGGAAGATGAAGCAGAGATCGTTTTTGTTATTATTATTAATGTTTGAGAGAGTTTTCAACAGATTAGGTCATGGAAGTGTTGTAGAAAAAAAAGATCGAGGAAGAAGAGTAGATGAAGAAGAAGAAGAATCGGTTAAAGGTCGCGTTTTTTTTTTTTTAAGATAAGAAATAGAGTGATTAGTTGGGATGGGGGACGTTAAGAAAGTTGGAAAGATAGAAATTGAAGATAATGGGGAGAAAAAACAAATAAACATGATCGTACAGAGGGGAACAAAGGGTAGGCCTCAAGCCTCAAGGATAGGCCTCAAGCACCCAGTAAGAACAAGTTCGATGAAATCTCACAAAATAGCATGATTTTTGAAACAAAACCAAACTAGGAACACACAGTAACATGTAGGTGAGAAAATAAACAGTTAAAACGGGACAGATAATGACCAGAAACTTAACTTTGAGATCGTCAGCAGAATGTAACGCAGAATGGGAGAAAGTGTTTGGAAGTTAGTATGTCGGAAGATTGAACATTTTCAAATTGTTGCTTAATTTTTTTTTTAATATTGATGGAGTGAGTGAGGAGAAGAGAGAAGAGTGGATATGAGGAAGGACATTTTGTTACTGCATGAATTAATAAATGAGTTGGACATTAACGATGATGAATGACATTTAATTATTAGGAATTGGGGGAATTTTTGAGAAAGAAGAAAGGAAAAAATTACCCCCGTGCGGGAGTGACGGTCATCTCTGCGAGAAATAATACCACAAGTTCTCAATGTTCAGTTATGACCGAAGACTACTGCGCAGTTCTACTGCGCAGTTTGGTTAAAGATGACTCGGCATTTTGGCGCGCGTGCACGAAATTATATTTTGAAAATAAATGCCGACGTTTACATTTCGGGTTTTGAAACTTTTGCACTTTAGGCGGAAAATGTATAAATATAATATACAAGGTCAGCTGCTATGCAATGACACCATTCACTAACTTTTACCATGCCCAGTAGAGAATATATAGCCTCCTGAAGGTAGGGCAGTTTTTGCAAACTTTGAAGTCACGTGACGCGAAAACGAAAGCGAAATTCGAAAATCCGTCCTGACCAAATTTAGATGTTGTCCCATAGATTCATATGCCACAATCAAATTCAAGATTGCCTGAGAAATGTAGGAGGAGATAGTTTTTGAAAATCGTCATTTTCGCATTTTTTTGCCAAATTTGAAGTCACGTGACACGAAAACAAAAGCGAATATCGAAAATCCGGCCTGACCAAATTTAGATATTGTCCCATAGATTCATATGCTTCAATCAAATTCAAGATCGCTTGAGAAATGGCGGAGGAGACAGAATTAGAAAATCGTCATTTTCGCATTTTTTGCCAAATTTGAAGTCACGTGACACGAAAACGAAAGCGAATATCGAAAATCTGGCCTGACCAAATTTAAATATTGTCCCATAGAATCATATGCCACAATCAAATTCAAGATTGCTTGAGAAATGTAGGAGGAGATAGATTTTGAAAATCGTCATTTTCGCATTTTTTGCCAACTTTGAAGTCACGTGACACGAAAACGAAAGCGAATATCGAAAATCCGGCCTGACCAAATTTAGATATTGTCCCATAGATTCATTTGCTACAATCAAATTCAAGATCGCTTGAGAAATGGCGGAGGAGATAGAATTTGAAAATCGTCATTTTCGCAACTTCAAAGGCCTCGTGACCTTGACCTTGATCTTCGGTGACCTTGAAAGTCATACAATCGTGCACGTCTCATCGACCTCTATCAGGATCACTAATGACCAGATCTGCCGCTTCAACTTCATTGTGAACGGACGGACAGACGGACCGACGGATCGAAGGACATCGACACCCATATTATTAGGTCATGCTCGAAGAGATGACCTAAAAAAGGAAAGGTTTTGAGGTAGGTTAGAAAGGGACAGGTTTGGTGGCACGGGTAAGGAGACGGTACCTGTCAAACACGCGGTCAACAGAAAGGGAGATTGACAAACAAAATGTAAGGTACCATAAATGACCGTTTTTACAGCCATTTTTCCCTGCTGTGCAGCGGTTGAGCTTTTTCTTGAGGCAATGTTTTATGGCCGGATGCCCTTCCTGATACCAACCCTGGTCGCCTCTGCGACACACAGGGATATGGTACACCTATTCTAACTGGGGCATACACCTGGACCAGTACACTGGTACTCATTTCGACGACCTCGGAAGGATGACAGGCTGAGTCAACCCCCTGGTGTTAATTCAGCAGCCAACGGGGCTTGAACTCAGGACCCTGGGATCCCAAGCCGCCAGTAAGGTACCATACAGAAAATATTTTATCTTTTTTAAAAATTACTAGTGCATGCCCGTAGGTGCGTGCCCGTAGGTGCGTGGCCGTACGTGCAAACAAACAAAAAAAAACTTTCAAACCGCATGCCAGAAACAACAACCACACAGGCCGTTCCTTCGCTCTCGTAAACGACGACTGGATTGGGGCATTGTGTTGATCTATAAATGCGCATAAGAAATCGAGAAATTATTATAATACATCAAGTCATCATCCGGAAGTAGTGCGTGCCCGTACGGAATGTTCACTTGCATTCCAGGAATTATCACTTGCTTTGAAGTAACAGCTGCTGTGATACTTACACACACAAGAGTTAATTAAAATCCACATTAAGATCAAGTTTACCTCCCTGTCTTTGCTTGCCATGACATTCGCTGCCATTTACCATTGGCACTCCTACACCACGGTAACTAAGGCACCGATCGATCCCCATCGTAACCAGCACGGCACGTGACGTCATCGTCGGCTGGCCGTGCACCAGCCTACGCAGCAAGGTGTCCTGTGATTGGTAACTAAATGGCGCATCGGCCACGCCTACGCAGCACGTGTCCTGTCATTGGTTGGTAAATAAATGGCCATAACTTGGGAATCACTCGTCCGATTAATATCAAATCTTGAAAAGGCACATACTCAGGTCCCCTGCAATATAGCTGGCAAGTTTCAATTAGATCGGACCAGTGGTTGTCGGGAAACAGCGGTCACAGACACACAGACAGACACACAGACAGACACACAGACAGACACACAGACAGACACACAGACACAGAGACACAGACACAGAGAGACACACACACACACACACACACACACATTGCTGGGATTATAGATAGATGAAATAAGGTCAATGAGATGATAAATGAAGGGGTTGAATGCAGACTGCAGAGCAATGAGTAAGGAAACCCGTTGTTGTGAATCGTTTTTAACCACCAAAATAAGATGTATTTCGTTGGCAAGCACGTCGAGTAGAGGGGAATTCCTTAACACTTCCAAAGGCCACACCGTTTTGACAATTGGAAACAAAAAGAAGTTGTGCACTTTTTTTGATAAATTATTTTCAGAACAATTTTTCTTCAATAAATAAATAATAATAAAAATTGTCTCCATGTACATTGTACACACCTTTATCTCATTAGCACCTCTTCATAAACAACATCGCTGAGGAAACGGCGCTTCTTTGTTTCCTCGTCCAGGGCAAGAATGCGGAGGTTGCTGGATCTGCCAACGTTTTGATAAATTATTAGTTTTAATGGCCAATTATTCAATTAGCGACAACGTATTTTCCCTTTTCGCAAGGAAAAACACAAAGAGAAGAGAAGAGTAAAAACCCGTAATGGCGAACGCGGCTGAGTTTCTCTTCCCCATCGACCATGCCTACGCAGCAACGCTTCCTGTCATTGGCTGATAAAAAATGGCCGCAGCAATGGTTCCTGTCATTGGTTGGTAAATAAATGGCTATAACTTGGGAAGCACTCGTCCGATTAATATCAAACCTTGAAAAGGCACATCCTCAGGTTCCCAGCAATATACCTGGCAAATCGGACCAGTGGTTGTCGAGAAACAGCGGTCACACACACACACACACACACACACACACACACACACACACACACACACACACACACACACACACACATTGCTGGAATTATAGATAGATTAAACAGAAGGTATAATGAAGGAATTAAAATGAGGGTGGTGAATAATGTAACAGACGGGATGGAGACATGACAAATGGGAAGGACTCGTTGGAAAAACAAACAAACGGTTAGGCCCAAAACTATTCGAGCCCGAAATGCAGGATTGAAATTAATTGAATGAACACGAAAACTACATGGGAGTTAGCACACAATACGAAGAACAATCTACACAAACAGAGAACTCAAAATCTACGGCAGTACAGACAAATCCAGAACGATTAGTTCACATTTTGGAACCAGATCGCTCAGAGGAAAGTTGTGTGGTTTGAGGTTTGGTGCAAGACCAATGGGCCTGATTCGTGTGTTGTGCCCAGCCGGCCTTAGTCGCAGTCAAACAAACTTGTCTAATTACCCTGCAAACATGAAGCAAAAAGTGGGCTTCAGCGGTTGGTTCACTTTGTCTGTCTGTATGTCTGTCTCCAGATATCGGTCTATGATCGAGGAACTAAATTTAATTGAATTATATATTTTGAACACGAGAACACGAATCGGAAAACGAACCTGCAGCTTACCATTACTTTGCCTATAAATTTGGCAAATTGTACGGAATCCTGCACGCATGCACAGAGGAGTAAGGTAATTTTTTTTATTCTGCCAAGCAGTCAAACATGATTCCAAACAGGAAACTTACTGTTTTTTAGGGATGTCATAAAGGACACAAACAACATGCATGAAAAACAAATGTAACATTTCAGGACTGCATTGATGTAAATTATAATTAATTTACATCAACAATTTGGATAATGGGGTGAAGAGTAACCTTTCCAAATTTGCAGATGACACAAAGCTTGGAGGTAAGGTGGATAGCAGAGGGGGTGGTGATCAGTTTCAGTAGAGTATTGATACTTGTATCGATTGGGCAAAAGATTTGCAGATGTAATTTAACCTGAGCAAGTGTAAGGTGTTGGGGATGGGGCAGAACAATGAAAATAGATTACATGATGCGAGGGGTAATTTTGGAGCGTGTCTCACAGGAGAAGGATCTGGGGGTGGTGATAGATGCGGAAGCTAAGCAGACAGCACAGTGCCAGGTAGCTCTGGGTAAAGCAAATATGGTTTTAGGTTGTATTTGGAGGGGGATCAGTTATAAATCAAGAGAGGTGGTGTTAACATTGTACAGGAATTGAGTGAAGCCACATCGACAGGATGAATCATAAGTCCCAGGACACGGTTTTCACTGCTTATACAATATTTGTTTATACCATCAATTTATACTGTTTTCTTTTTTCTTCAGATAATACAAGTAATACATTCAACCAACATATGCCTGGTAATGGGTTAATTGCTAGGGTGGTGGGCTTGGAATCCGAGGTTCCTGAATTAAAATCCTGCTTTTCATTAAATGAATACAAGTAGGGGTTGACTCAGCCTGTCATCCTTCTTAGTACCAGCTTGTGGGAATGGTTGAGCCATTTGAGTATCCTGCATCAGAGTAGCAACCTGTCCAGGATTATGCCCAATAACTCAGGAGCCTGCTTCAGCAGCACTGATACTGTATAGAGCATGGTCTCAAAGGGTTTTTTATTTTTAAAAATCAAACCAAGATGGCAGACACCAGTCCATTGACAGTGGAAGAGAGGCTGGCAGCAGTGGTGTGGCAACATGAGAGGAGAAACAAAAAACATAGGGGCAATACCCCTAGGCACTCATCTGGAAGCGGCTGGATAAGATTTACCAAGGAACCACTGTTAGGCATGGATGACCCACCAAATATGTAACGGAGAAGAAAGTAAATACCAATGGCTTTTGTTTATTTTTAATGTCGTGAACAAACTTTAGTACATCATGGGTGATGAAGGTAGGAGTCAAGTTTCATGGAAATTGTGTGTGTAGTTTCTGAGAAGAAAGCAAATGCATATTTTGGGGGCAAACCACCCCCACCCCTCCCGTAGACCTCCTTAGACCTCGATTTTTTTTTAATGGTCTGAACAATCTTTGGTACATCATGGGAGATGAAGGTGATGGTCTAGTTTCATTGGAATTGTGCATGTAGTTTCTGAGAAGCAAAAACCTCTTTTGGGGGACAACCAAGCTGTTAGACCCTATTAGACCCCAATTTTTTTTAAAGCCATGAATAATCTTTGGTACATCATGGGTGGTGAAAGTTGGAGTCAAATTTCATTGCGATTGTATGTGCAGCCTATGAGAAGAAAGCAAATACCTATTTTGGGGGGGCAACCCCACCCCAACGTAGATCCCATTAGACCTTGATGTTTTTTAATGGCGTGAACAAACTTTGGTATATACATGGTGATGAACGTTGTGGTGAAGTTTCATCAAAATCGTATGTGTAGTTTCAGAGAAACAGTGGCAAGTATTTTTGGATGGAAGGACGGACGGATGGACGGACGGACGAGCCTTCCCAGAAGCTCCCCTTGAACTATGTTCCCGGTGAGCTAACAAGATGATGAAACTAGGTCAAAAAGACTTTGAGGAGCGTCTTGGAAAGCCAGCACCGTCAAAATCAAATCTTTGGGGTCAAAAAAGGCATTTCAGACTGGAAGCGTACTCGACAGCAAGTGCAGCAGACGACCAAAAATTCGTTGTTCTAAAATTAGAATTCGTCAAAAATTATAAGCAGCTAAAACCATGTCCTGGGACTTATGACAACCTGTAGAATATTGTATGCAGTTTCGGTTGCCACAGCTCAGGAAGGACATTTCTGACATAGAGAGGGTTCAACGCAGGGCTACTAGACTGATTTCGGGCCTAGCCAGACAGCGATGAGGAGTGGCTGAAGGAGACAGGGCTTTATACACTAGAAAGGAGGTGGTTACGCGGAGATATGATGGAGATGTTTAAGAAAATGAAAGGTTGAGATAAAATAAGTGCAGATGAATTATTCAACAGAGTTGACAGTGAGAGAAGCAGGGGCCACAGCTTGAGAGTGAAGAGGAGAGTTAAGACAGCAGTGAGGCAGGGGACTTTCACTCAAAGTGTAATTAATGCATGGAATTGTCTCCCTGGAAGGGTAGTGGCAGCAGAAACAGAAGATAAGTTTCAATCAAAATTAGATAGGTACCTGGAAGTTATGGAGATAGAGGGGTGTAGGGATGACTATGTTGGCAGGACCTTTAGGTAGCTTGAGTATGGATGGGTAATTGTGTACATCTGTGCAGAGTGTCGTGTCTGTGATGGCTTCGTCAAGAGGTGGTGTGTGGTTGGTATTGTGTGTTTCTCACACAAGAATCACCTTCATCAACTGCGGGAAAAAACAACGTAAAATTGTTACGGCTGTGGAAATTGACAGCACACCATAAAGGTCCCTAGATCAGTTAGGCCGATAAGTCCGTGTTCAGATAGATTTCCCCACCGTTGTTTAAAGGGAACTATTCATGTTAACCGGGCTGTGATCTTTGAGTTAGCCGTTTTTCTTTCACTATCGTTATTTTGGATCAACCGCTTCACAACAACCGCTTTCCACCACCACAACCACACCTGCCTCTCACCAAATCACGCCATCCTCACCACTTCGCCAGCAACCATCAACATCTCCACACCACAAACATCGCCTCACCTTCATCTCCGAAACGACGCCATATTTGCGCCAGCCGCGGCGAGTCCGCATCGAGCAGCGTTGCTGCAGGCCGACGTGGGACGTTTGCTCGTCGGATCAAGTTTGGTGATCTCGCACACATCCGCTTTCCGCGCAGAGGTCAGAGGTCAGAGGCGATCGGATCGAGAAGCTTGGTAATCTCGCGCACGTCCGCTTTCCGCGCAGAGGTCAGAGGTCAAGGATCGGAGGCCAAACTGCGTCTCAACAGCCCTATAAAAGGACGAGCAGAGCGCCAAGCTAGTGTTCGAGTTGGGTCGCGTCGAGTCGAGTTGATCGGTCAGTCCGAGTCAGTCTGGAGAGGTCGGGGAGTCAGGAGGAAGCCAGAAGCCAAGGAGCTGCATGGAAGTCTGGGCTCGTGTCGGAGTCGGGAGCTTGGAGCTTGCAGTCGGTGGAGAGTCTGGGCGTCGCGAAGGATACGCGAGCTGGAGGCACAGCCTTGCCTGCTGTGTCGCGCAAACCGCGCGTTCTTGTGGAGAGAGCCGGAGAGAGCTCGCTAGCCAGCGACAGGCGGTCTGAGGTAATCGGGCTTCGGCGCAGTTCGAGCATCACTGAGGGATGGACGGGTTCTTACAGAGCATCAACTCTAAGAGAGCAAAGACCTGTTCGTTCCTCTCCAACGAGTTGCCGACTGAGGCCCGAATCACCCGGCCACTTGGCAAGGCCCGAGCTCGACCGCGGCTACTCTAGCTGCCGTGGGGAAGGAGCATCGCAGGTCGCCCAAGCGCATTCGTGTGGAGAGAGCCGGAGAGAGCTCGCCTGCCACACGGAAGGCCCGAGCTCGACCGCGGCTACGCTAGCTGCTGTGGGGACGGGACGTCGCGGGTCGCCCAAGCCAGACACCACGAGGGTGCAGGTAACCTGGAACGGTCTCGTGGGACTTGTTCGGTCTGCCAAGTCTCACGCCATAAAGACCCTAGAGGTCCAGTCTGACCCCATTGCCTTTGATGGGGTCTTTTTCCTGCTTTTCTTTCGAATGAATGTTGTGGCGCCGAGTCCCGTAAGTAAAACTGTGTAAGTGACTGCACATTAATAATTACTTATAGACGGTTGTAGCGCTTTGTCTTGCCCGCGTGCCGTACCGCATTTATTGCTTGTTCTGTAGACGTGCATGTTGGTATTTTTGAATGACTGCATGATTGTTCCTGCATACGTAGAGTAAATAAATGTGCTGGTTTAAATGTAAACCCATTCGTCGTGTCCTCTTTCCCTTATTGGAATGCCATCTTGCATTGCGGAATGTTAGTTGGGTTTTAAATACCTGTTAAATAGAATCGGATCCGGCAAGGTCGGGCGATAATGCCCGCTCGGTTATCTCAGAACGGAACGGACCGCTTGAGCGGTTCATGTCCAAGCCGACCTGTGTCGAGGTACGGTCCCTCGGTAGGTTACCTGCGCGAGTACTTAGGTATATCGAGATTCGGCGATTGACCCTATTTCGCGCGGGTAGAATACAGACTGGGCCGTGGTGGGGTTGAGAACCCACCCATGACAGGGTTCTGGCGTGGTTCCAGAAAGTCACGACTAGATTTCTCGTTCGGTGGGCGAACCAGCTGCTATTGGTTAACGCGGTCGTTCGCACGCCGACGGGAAATCTACAACAATATATATATATATATATATATATATATATATATATATATATATATATATATACACCAAAATTTATTTATTCAGTAATTAAAATTAATACATACCATTCCTTTCTCACCGTGAGGCGTACAGGGCTGCCAAGGCAGTTTCATTTGGCTTAAGGAGTACAGTCCTGGATGGGTCGCCACTATGACGCAGGATACGCGAGTGGTTATTACTGCAGTAAGCTGGTACTCATTTTGCCGACCTCGGAAGGACGACAGGCTAAGTCAACCCACATGGTGATATTTCAACAGGATGACAGGAGCTTAAACTCAAGGCCCTAAGATGTTCAGCCAGCCACCTTCACCATTAAGCCAACATTAAGCTAAAATTAATATGTATTCCCATTTTTATTTTTGTGACCCTTTGGATGTCATTGGGTGTGTCACATTGTCTCGTCTCCGCTCCTCCCCTCATTCCCCCAATGGTCGGTGCATTTGGTGAGACGGATGCATTTAGTCTGGTGTCGATGTGGCGCAGGCATAATGGGCCAAAATGGCCTCCTCCTGTATTAAGTTTCCTTGTGTTATCCTGACATTAATTTGGGCTGGTAGGATGCCCTTGAGGTTTGCCCACTCGCTTCAAGGCCGTCGAGCCTGGGTTTGAATCCTGACCAAGCTATAAACTGTCATTCCAGTGTTTCACAGGGAGGGTGATTCATCAATGTGTGTGCCTTCAATTGGATGGACGTTAAACGGGATTCCCATCTGCCAGCATTCGTTGGTACATGTTAAACATCCCATGGTGTCCTTCGTGAAGAGTCGGCAAGCTATTGCTGGTACCATGATCAAATTCCAAATTCCTTCCCCAAACTAGTCGAACATCAGGCCTGGCCAGCCGGTTCATGAAGACTTGGGCCAAGCTTCTTCCGGGTGACCCCACAAGAGCATCAGATGATGGTGGCCGTCAATAAAGAAGATCCTTTTGTGTTCTTGTGTTTCCTTGTTACATGTTAAATAATGTGGTGTAAAAGACGGTGCATCAACGGTGATAAATTTCCAAAAAAAGTTTTCTTTTAAGTTTCCACAACTTTTTAAATCTTTATTTTATTTCAAAATAATTATATACTTGAACAATGTAGAACACAAGTCGCCTTTTGGCACTTTCAAAACCCTTCTGTTTAACAGTACTGCACTTGTAAATAATACAGGGTGGGGCATTTATATCTGAGGGTTTTATTATCCTTATAACTTTTTTGTTTCTAAACCAAATAAAATAAAATTTCTACACAATATAGGCACATACGTTGAATTGTTTAAATCAATTTTGATTCTTTATTTCTTAAAAATTGCATCAGACAAATGGGCCCCTTTCGAATTCGTGCGTTCACGACAGCGGATCATCATATTGTTCATTACCGCAAGCAATGTCTCTTGATCAATAGAGCTGATGGTTGACACAGTGATACACATACACACAGTGATGTTTGCCTTCAATTCATCGATGATGTTGGATGTTCCTTATAAACTTTGCCCTTCAGAAATCCCCATAGGAAGAAATCTGGTGGAGTTAAATCTGCCAAATCAACGTGTGCCTCATCTGTCATGATGACCTTGTTTGTGAAATTGGCATGCTCATTGCATAAAAAAAAACAATTAAAAATAATATTTAAAAAAAATGCTCATTGGATTTAAAAATAATTAAAAACAATGTTAAAAAAATGCTCATTGCATTTAAAGTGCTCCTTCATGAAAAACTTTCTGTAAAACAAAGATTTATCTGTAACTTTCTGTAAAACAAAGAAAACAATAATTAGTTATTCCAAGACAGAAAGATTGCAAATGTGTCAGATATAGATGCCCCACCTTGTATTACGGCATTTTACGTCATCACGACCAATCAAATTTTCCGCTTGCGCTCTCAGCATAGGGGAATATTGAGATTCAGACAAAATAGCAGCTCGGAGGAAATTTATATTATATCATATCATATATCATATCATGCAATGAGGAAGAGTTTAAAAGACCTTTCCCATGTCCATTTTTTTCTGAAGACTGCATGCATGGGGTAAGGTGTTCTATGAACTCTGGAGTTCAACCATAAATTGATTTTCTACCTTGAAAGTGAATGAAGGGCAAGTACGCCACCACACCCGTTCCTTCGGGTGTTTCTGTCCAAGCCTAGATCTAGTTGTGTGAAAGGGGTCCCCGAGACAAACACTGTGCCTTGTTAAATGCTCAATGTTGCTGACTCTTTATTTCAAAGTTGAAACTTTCCACGCACGCTTCATAATTTACCTTTGAACCTTAATAAAGCCATGGTAAGAGAAGTTATATTCCTTCCTTATAACTCGCTCGCTTCGCTGACGGACCAATTAGTCATCCTGTTTGCCAAAAATTGCTACATTGGTCACTTTCGCATCACTTTGTGGACTCATAGTTGTCCTAAAATGTATATCTCAGGTTCGTTTTTTTGCTACATCGTAAATGGTGTGGAACTTTTTGAAAGGAGTAAACCCTTGCATATATTTAATGGAATAACAAAACGTTGGTGTCTCTGGGACTAAATTGTTTCTCCTTATGAATATGAGAACTTTGTTGAGTCTCCTCACTTCACGGAGGTGGAATGATTTATATTCGTTTCAGCATCTCCAGCGCCATCTTGTGGGATGTTGAAGTATTGCATGACGAGCTGACGATGTAAATATGGAACGAAACTCAGTTGCACACAAATGTCACTTCACCATGAACGTTTGCTAAATTTAATTTTAATGTCGTCTGCACATTCATTGTTCAGAGGTTGTTGTACTGTAATGACAATGATTAGTATGCAATGTCTAAACCTTATGGAAGAGTTCTTACATTTATAACAAGATAGGCAAAGATCCCACACTTGGCAAGCATGCTCATGAGTATGCCAAACACCCTTCAATGTGAGTTTATAAAAGCCAATTTGTACAGTGGTGAATTGCAGTGGACAACTGTATATGGTTGGATTGGTGCTTCTTAGACAGGGTGTTGTATCACAAAGTGCAACATCCCTCAGATGGACATTAAGCCGGGTGACCTGTCGACTAGAATGAGAGTTGGTGTTCTTCGATGAAGGATCGGTGAATTATCTATGAGGGACGGTTGAAGGAGACAGGACTCTATACATTAAAAAATGAAGAGGTGACGAGGAGATATGATACAGATGTTTAAGATAACGAAGGGTATCGACAAAATAAATGCAGAAGAAATATTCAGCAGGACCATATGATAGGACCAGAAGCCTTTCTTGATGTACCAGACTCCTTGCAGAGCATTGGTGCTGCTGCAGAAGTTTCTTCGCAAGAGTTTTTTGGGTGGTTTGGCATCACCTTCCCAGTGTTGTTTGTCTGTCTCTATCCATTTAGATGCTGAGCATCAGGCAAAGAAGCAGCACTTAACATTTTTTAAGTCTTTGGTATGATCCAGACAGGGTTTGAACCAGCGACCTCCCAATCTCAGAGTGGAAACTCTCACCATCCATCCATCCTTTGAGACCGTACTCTGTGCAGAGCGTTGGTGCTGCCTAAGCAGTCTCCTGGGTTATTTGGCACAATCCTGGATGGGTTGCCACTCCGACGCAGGATAACAGCAAGCTGGAGCTCATTTTGCCGATCTCAGAAGGATGACATGCTGAGTCAACCCCACCTGGTATTAATTCAACAGCCAAGCGGGATTTGAACTCAGGACGCAAGGATCCCAAACTTATCACCCTAGCCATTTAGCCAACACCAGGCATAAACTCTCACCATTATGACACCAAGTCTGGTCCCAGGGCCATAGCCCGAGAGTAAAGAAGTTGATCGTTCGGATTAAACAATAGTAAGGCAATGGTCTTTCACTCCGAGAGTAGTTCATGCATGGAATGGTCTCCCTAGAAAGGTGGTGGCAACAGAAATAGTGGATGGGGATTCAATTTGAATGAGATAGGTTTCTGGAAGCAGTGAAGGTAGAAGGACTTACTTGGAGGGACTGTATCTTGCATGTGGATGGGTGATAGTTTCCTTGTGTAGTGATTCTAATGTATGAAACGGAAGACCAAGAAGGAACCCGAAGAAGTGAAGGGCAAAGATTGAATCATCAGGAGGAACCTGGATATGTGGAAAGGTCTAATCACTGGTGTCTTCTGGAGGGTCTGCCTTCGTGCACCCCCCCTCCCCCAAACCAAAAAAAAAGAAAAACAAGATGAAAACAATAAAAATAAAAACATTTATAATAATAATTTAATATATAAAGAAGAAAGTTTGTGTGTTTGTTCGTTTATGCATTCGTACCCTGCAGCAACCAGTGCAACCAAACTTTGCATGGTGTCCTCTTTCATCCAGATGAAGGTCGAGGGCCATGTTTGTACAAAAAATAAAATTGACCCCAGATAAAACCAGATAAATGGCCTTGAGGCCTCAATTAGGTCTTGTGCAAATACACTTTTTGGGTTTTTTTTTTACTAGAGGCAATCGAGTCATATGTATTGTGAAGAACGTATGTTGAGGTTGTCATGATTTATTGTCAACAACACAAACTCAATTATAATAGTCATTATACGTGTGCCTGTTATTAAAAATATTGCTTTGCTTAAGCCGCTGTCACACCTTGACGATTTAGCCAGCATATGCCGATTTATGAAAAATTTGTCTAAAACACTGGCACACGTCGAATACGTTATGGGTACGTTTTGTACACGTTAAGACCACGCTGAAAAACACTGCCATACGTAGTAGTACGCTGGCTTTAAACGTTGTACTTTTGGGTTGTCCTCAAATTTTTCCATGCTTGAAATTTTACGACGTATGTCAGCATATGACTCACACGTTCTGCTACGCTGGCCATAAGTTGTAGGCACGTTATGCTATCGTTGACACACGTCGACACACGTTAGTTGTAAGTTACTCATAAGTCGAAACACGTCGAGGTAATGTTTATCGGACCCGAAACTTATTTATAACCTACGAGTAACGTTTTGTAAGCACGCTACACGAACGTTGTTCACACTTCGCAACACGTTACTTGAAAAAGATGTAGACATATTTGACATCTTCAGGACGACAACAGAACTTCATGAATGCGTTTCTAACTTACAGATACCGTATAATGGCGTATTGGCAGCGATTAGGGGAATTGATATATTTGATATATAAGCCCCCTATAAAAAGGGGCTTCGCAGGAGGAACCCGTCCTTTTTTTTTTAGACTTCGTGGTGAGTACATGTCCATGTCATTCTGAGAGATGGAGGATACGGCAACGCTGAGACGACAATGCCTACCTGGCCTCGAACATCAACATGACCTCATCGAGTTGACACTGCACCAGTTTCGTGCAAATAGAGCCGGGAGAAGAAGACGTGAACGGAGGAGACCATGGATCGGGAGGCGACGCCATTACGGCATATATGACCAGCTCATGGTGGAACTCCGGAACAAGGACCATGCATCCTTCATCAACTTCCTGCGAATGCCCCCAGCGATGTTCGACGAGCTGCTAGCCAGAGTGGGTCCAAGGATAACCAAGCATTATTATTAAATCATTTCAATGGTTGAGTGGAAGCGATTTAACTCGTTCAATGGAAACGATTTCAATTGCCGAGCACCAGCGTCCAAAAACAATAGGCGAGTGACAGCCATTTATTTAAAGTGAAGTTGCAGCCTATGAATAGAAAACCTCACGTAATCGTCGACGATACGCTGCCACGCTATGCATACGTTAGACTATCGTTGGGCATAGGTTGTGGACGCCTAAAACATGCGAATCAATCTTTGGTATAACTAATGTATAAGTTATCGAAGCGTTCTGTGTTCATTACTCGTACATTATGCATTTGTCCAAGTCGTTTTGAATACTTTTAAAACTGAAACAAAAAAATAGTTCATCGTGGGAATGAGAAAAAAAAAATTCGCCGAAAAGAACATCGAACAATGGTTCAAAGTCGTCTCCTATTCATGGACGCAATGAGGATCCATCATCACCCACACCCTCCCCATCACGCTCACCTACTACTACCAATACTACTACGACTACTACTACACTCACCTATTACGACTACTACTGACACACTCACCTACTACTACTACCAATACTACTACTACTACTACTACTATTACTGATATTGATATCTACTCAACATGGAGTCTGGAACACTGACGGGTTCCTCTTGTGAAGCCCATTTGTATATACCAATTCCCATAAACGCTGCCATACGCCATTATATGGTAGATGTAAGTAAGAAACACGTTCAGTCAGTTCTATGGTCGTCCAGAAGACGTCAATCAAATTCGTCTACAGACGACAATGTGCGTTTGAGATACGTTACACATAGGTTCAAAGCACGCTACTCATAGGTTCAAAGCACGTTACTCACAGGTTAAAAATTAAGTTTCGGGTATGCTAAACATTCCCTCGACGCGTTTCGACTTATGAGTAACTTACAAGTAACGTGTGTCCAACGTGTGTCAACGATCGCGGAGCGTGCAGAGAACTTATGCCAGTGTATGCGGAACTTGTGAGCCATACGTCGCGTACGTCGTAAAATTTTCAGCATGCTTGAAATTTCACGACGTACTCGACGTACCACGGAATATGACAGCATACTTCCTCATTTTTCATCGTGCTCCTAACGTATACACAACTTACCCATACCGTATTCGATGTGTGTCAGCGTTTTACACACATTTTTCATAGGTCGGCATACGCTGGCTAAATCGTCAAGGTGTGGCTGCGATGTTGACACTTCCAATTTTCAGGCGGTTATGATTTAAATCGGCGTGCGGCAGGTTTTTAACAGGCTACGCCACGATATCGTCGGAAATACGTGCAGCGCGCTCTGCCTAAGTTTAACTATCGTTGGGCATAGGTTGTGAACGCTGACAACGGGCTAAGCATTCGTTGGTATAAGTTATCTATAACACAACGAAACGTTCTGTGCCCGTTACTAATATGTTCTGCATACGACCAACACGTTATGAATACGACCAAAACTTAAAAGAAAACCTCAAAACTTTAGCGTACGCCAACGTTTTACATACATTTTTATACGTTGCCATTGCTGGCTTAAACGTCAAGGTGTGACAGCGCTTTTAGGGTTGCTTTCACACTTCTGCGCTCGGGCCTCAAGTGAGTATATTGCTTACACACTGTGTGGGGTTTTCCTGGGAGGGATCGAGTGACATGTGTGTGTATATATATATATATATATATATATATATATATATATATATATATATATATATATATATATATATATATATATATATATATATATATATATATATATATATATATTGTGAATATCATATGTTGAGGTCATCTGTAGAAATTTCTAATAATAGAAACTGTGTACGTATTCCCTTGGTGGTTGGTACGTTTCTCCCCTACCTCTAATCCTCCCCATCTCAGTATGATCCATCTGTTGCTGTTTTAACTTTAATCTACCCCAGAAGATCAGCATGCTAAGATGGCCACCAGAGCACTTTTGGTGGCTTCACTCGCACTAAGAGAGATAACTCTGGAAAGGACCATTTAGAGTGTATTTCCCATCCAGATTTATTACAACACCACCGTGTTCATGCTGCCCCTTCTGTAATCCTCCCCATATGTTGCACGGAAGTTACATGGCGTCAATGACTGATGTTAATTCATCGATTTTTATTTATTACCTCTGCCACGGAAGGTGAAGGAGGTTATGTTTTCACCCCTCTCTGTCTGTCTGTGTTTGTGTGCAGGATGTATCAAAAAGTTGTGGTTGGATCCAAATTAAATTTGGTGGGCAGGTTTGGTGAGTGACAAGGATGAACTGATTAGATTTTGGTGAAGATTTGGATCCTGATCTGACTACTAGAATTTTTTAAGTGATTCTTCACCATTGAGAGATAGGGCCAAAAACGATATATGGTATGGTATTTCAAAAATGTATGAGACCAGATATGTTCTCTTGGATCAGGTATTATGCGGTGGAGGTATGCGGTAGAGGTATGCGGTGGAGGTATGCGCTCCACCAAGTGCCCTTCTAGTTATATTTTTGCATTCCCAGGTCATGAAAACGAATTTTGCATGTAAGTGATCTGCCTCTGGACTACCAAGATATTTTTGATTCTGACTTCGTCAATTTTCAATGGAACTCCCAAGGAACACTTCTGTTAAGAAATATATGAATTACCTTACTTGCGTAAAAATACTGCCAAATGTGACCAACAAAAAGACCCCTGATGGGCAGAAACAAATCAGATGCAAAGAGAATTGCGGTCTACAGGTCATTTGAGACTCAAGAGCAGACGCAGGCTCGGTTTGAGGATCAACATGCAAGACAAGCAGCCTCCAAGTCATCTGAGACTACAAAGCAGACACAGGCACAGATTGAGGATCAACGTGCAAGATAAGCAGCCTCTTGGTCAGCCTTGACTACAGAGCAGACACAGGCTCAGTTTGAGGATCAACGTGCAAGACAAGCAGCCTCCAGGTCAGCTGAAACTACAGAGCAGACAGGCTTGGATTGAGGATCAATGTGTAAGACAAGCAGCTTCCTGGGAAACATGTTGAACATACTTGGAATGTAAAGCATTTCAATACAAGTCCAAGCACATTTTCAAATGCCCAAGATTGGTAAGTCATACAAAACCTTAAGGCCAACATTCCCCAATTTGTCATGCAGGAAATATTTAAATACATATTTCATTGAATTTCCCTGGGCAACGCCGCGAACTTCAGCTCGTCTAGACAAATAAATGTCAGTGAGTGTCCTCCAAAGCTCCAACACGATGAAACCTCACGGCCCCAAACTTTGCATGCATAGTTAGGAAACTCTCCACTTCACTGACCTCCATCCTCTCTACCCAATCTACCCTCCATCCTCTCCAGCCCAGCTACACTCCATCCTCTCCAGCCCACCTACACTCCATCCTCTCCACCCCACCTACGCTCCATCCTCTCCACCTCAGCTACCCTCCATCCTCTCCACCCCAGCTACCCTCCATCTTCTCCACCCCACCTACCCTCCATCCTCTCCACCCCACCTACCCTCCATCCCCCCACCCCACCTACCCTCCATCCCCCCATCTACCCTCCATCCTCCCCACCCCACCTACCCTCCATCCTCCCCACCCCACCTACCCTCCATCCTCCCCACCCCACCTACCCTCCATCCTCTCCACCCCATCGTCTCCACCTCAGCTACCCTCTATCCTCTCCACCCCATCTATCCTCCATCCTTTCCACCACAGCTACCCTCCATCCTCTCCACCGCAGCTACCCTCCATCCTCTCCACCCCACCTATGCTCCATCCTCTCCACCCCACCTATGCTCCATCCTCTCCACCCCATCTACCCTCCATCCTCTCCATCCCATCTACTCTCCATCCTCTACACCCCACCTGGCACCTCCCTCCACCACTCCTCTTCCCTCCAACTTCCATCGTGTTCATCCCCGACTGACGTTACAAATTGCAAAGTCATGCTGAGTTTGCGAGACCGCGCCTTGTAAGAGGTTTATTATTATTCAGGAATCCTAATGAATCCACCACGACGGATATAGACCAGGAAGGCTTATTATTTAAATATGGCAACACTGTCAGAGAGAAGTTTTTCAAAGCGTACTCATGCAGATGTGACAGCCAGCTTAATATGAGTGTGCGATGCATCCACCCGAGATTGTATATTGAATGACTATGAAGGCTTCAGAGCACAGTATCGATTGGGAACACTTTCCATAGTATACAGTGGGTGCCCTGACCACAATACAATATGGGAAATAGTAAATCTTGTGTTGAAATTTTGATTATGAACCAATTGGGTGCAAATCGTTTGGCCTGTTCACAGTTCCCATTTTAACCAATGGCTCGTGCTAATATAATCGGTAATCCAGGTTAATCTTTGTCCTGCACGTGATGTTTATACAAGCCCCACTAGTCTATGACCTGAACATCAACGGGTCCATATGTCCCAGAATTTTAAAAAAAAGGACACCCGGTCGAGCACACACACCTCCGCCAGGTGAACAGTTTACGTCTTGTATCCCACTGACGGGCCGGATCTGGATCTGGACCTGAACCAAAATCGAATCACCTTGTTCTTGCCACCTATCCAACTGATCCGCCAAGTTTTGTCATAATCCTTCAATAACTTTTTGAGATATCGAACTAGATATACATCGTTTTGACCCCATCTCTCAAATGTTTTAGATTCTCTTTTTTTAAACTTTTAAAAAAATTCTCAGATCCGAATCCGGATCTTCACCAAAATCAAATCAGTTCGTCATTGTCACACACACACACACACACACACACACACACACACACACACACACACACACACACACACACACACACACACACACACACACACCCAACCCGTCCACCAAGTTTCGTCCGAATCCATTCGCAACGTTTTGAGATATCATGCTCACAGACAGACAAACAAACAGATATTTTTCGGATTTTTTTCAAAAATTTCAAAGTCCCGTTGCCAGGCAACGGTGGCGTCCATAGCAACGGTGCTCAAAAGCATACAACTCGATCCTGGTATGAAACTACCAGTCAAGTTTCATCAAAATTGGTTGACTCCCCTGGCCTCCAGAGCTGTCCATTACATACAAACAAACAGACAGACGGAAAACCTGAGAATAACGGTAATCTAGCGACCACCCAACAGACAGGTGTGAAAAACATAACTTCTGCTCACCTTTGGTGGCAGAGGTAATGAAGCATGAAATGATATCGGTAGGACACCTACCACATCTTACTAAGATCACTTCAGTCGAAGATAAAACAGTATATATATATATATATATATATATATATATATATATATATATATATATATATATATATATATATATATATATATATATATATATATATATATGGACCGTGTGGACCGTGTGGACCGTGTGGACCGTGTCTCCGTGCCCGCACCCACACTCCTTGCTCACACTCCACTGCAGCTGCAGTACTACTCTAGTCGGATCATCCGCTGCGATCCAACACCGCCGAGTGTCGAATCTCAGTGCAGTCTCTCATTCTATAATAATTCATGTGAAACCATAAATATAAACGCACACATCAGCAAATCGATCACCGACCCAAGAAGACCGCTAGAGGGCGAAGCAGACCGCGTAATAAGCAAAATGTAAAATTAGTACCAGATCTAGTGTGTGTGTGTGTACCGGTAGAGGGGCACTGCATCAGCGACACAGTCGCGCCTCAAGAAATGATAGCTGCCCCGGCAGCTTAGCTGCCATACGGCCACCACCACCAACAACAACAACAACAACAACACAGTCACTCGCAGGAAAAGCGACGACTCTTCCGCAACATCGGCTCGTTGTTACATCAGATCCTCGAGCGGAGGGCGGGAAAATAATTAAATAAATGAATCGCCTGCACGTCTCCAGTCGTCGGGAAACCCCCTTCCGCCGAATACGCTCGTCTCATTGGTCAGACGCGGGAGTCACGAGCCCGAGGCGCCGCAGGTACTTATCCAGGCTCCTTGGACGTGCGTGTCCTGAACCCCGGATCCGGCTGTCCGTGAAGACGATGAGAGGATTTGCCGTCGTTGTGAAGTCGGTGTTGAACCATCATGTTTTCACGGTGAGCCTCGTCGTCGTCGTCGTCACACAGCTACTGCTCGTTGACGTTGTTCTCGCGGATTGAGCTCGTGATGAGTTTTGTACGATCGGTTATTTAACCGGTACACGTGACCCCTCGAAATGAGTTGTCGTGTTTGACCAAATCACAGGGACCAGGGACAGGGACAGGGACCAGGGACCAGGGACCAGGGACAGGGACAGGGACAGGGACAGGGACGTGACGTCGCGGAAAACGTGCTTTGGGAACTCGCTGAAGGTTGCTTGGGTAACTTGGGTTGGTGTGGATGTTGAACGGGCATGGTGGGCCGATCGACCTCTTGTGTCGAGATTACCTTGTAATGTCTTTTCATCACGTCTCGCCCTTCAGGTTTATAAGAGTTGTCGTTGTGAGGAATTATTATAATCTATAATTAATTTCCGTTATGTGACGTCATCAAGATCCGACGGTGATGCTCCGTTGTGACGTCATGAAGATCCGAAGATCCTGCTGTGGACCTTTTTACGCAAACAAAGCTTAAACTGTTCAAAATACAAGTAAATAACCCAAATACCTTTAAATGTCGTCATCATACATTTCAATGTTGTTGTTGTTGAATCTCTCGAGTGAAATGAATACGTCCGAGGCCGGTTTCCTTCTTCAACGGGATTCCTCCATGAGAAGGGCGATCGAGGGACGACAGCATCCGGACATATCCATCCATGCATCGCGTGTTTTCGCATTCCCAACCCTTCCCGGTTTCCCTGGATTTTTTTTTTTTCCCGCCAAATGACTTTCTGCCCCCACGCGCGCTCTCGTGATCGACCTGCGTCATCCGGGGATTTCCCCGTCCACGAAACCTGCTCTCCGTGAATTTGAATCCTTAAATACGTTAACTCGTGAATTGGAGCTCGAGTCACGTGTGATCCAAAGGTCGCCTGCCAGGTCAGAGATCCGAATGTGGACCTGCTTGTACGTGCAGCACAGTTTGAGTCACCGATATGCCTTCTGCACAGTGTGTGCAGCCCCGGATATTTGTGTATTCTCTGCACAGCTAAGTCCATCCTGAGCCAATCAGAGCTCATTGGACTTTATAACGCTTGCATCTGCTATATATATATATATATATATTTAAGCCTGGTGTTGGCGCAGTGGTTCGGGCAGCGGCTTGGGATCCAAAAGGTCCTGAGTTCAAGCCCCGTTGGGCCACTGAATTAATACACCAGGGGGTTGACTCAGCCTGTCATCCTTCCGAGGTCGGCGAAATGAGTACCAGTGTACTGGGCCGGTGTATACCCCGGTTAAAATAGGTGTACCATATCCCTGTGTCGTAAGAGGCGACCAGGGTTGCGTCAGGAAGGGCATCCGGCGTAAAACGTGTGCCAAATCACGATGCGGATCATACGGATGATCCGCTGTGGCGACCCCTAACGGGAGCAGCCGAAAGAAGAAGATGTGTGTGTGTGTGTATATATATATATATATATATATATATATATATATATATATATATACATATCATCGAGTAGAATGGGTCCTCACTCTGGGCTGGTGCAGATGCTTCTCATCTTGCTCCCCTGGAGACAATTTATTGAGTGGGGAGAGGAGGTATTATTAGTACTGTATTAATATTATGCTAGTATCATTAGTGTTGCTATTAGCCCATCCCCACATAGAAGCAGTGTGACCACTCTTCATTTTCATAAACTAGTACGGGCCCGTAGTGGCGTAAACAATGACTGGATTGGGGCATTATTTCAATTAGATCGGACCAACCGTATCATAAATGGCCATAACTTGGGAAACACCTGGGAAACATATTCAGGTCTCCAGCGTCAATTGTGATGTCATATCAAATGAAGAATTGTGATGCCCCTCTCTCTCGCCCCCCTCTCTCGCCCCTCTCTCTCACCCTTCTCCCTCACCCCTCTCTCTCGCCCCCACTCTCACCCCCCCTCTCCCGTCCCCCCTCTCTCGCAGATATTGGTCGACAGATAAATGGCCTTAACTTGAAAACCGCTCGTCCGATTAATATCAAACCTCGAAAAGGCACATCCGCGGATCCCCAGCAATATTCCTGGCAAGTTTCAATCAGATCGGACCGTCAATCGTGCAAAAAAAAGAAAAACAACTAATAAATACATAAATAAACATTAATTGTGACGTCATAGCACCGTGTCTTGTCATTGGTCGACAGATAAATGGCTGTAACTTGGGAACTGCTTTTCCAATTAATAAATATCAAACCTTGAAAAGGCACATCCACGGGTCCCCAGCAATATTCCTGGCAAGTTTCAATCAGATCGGTCTGTCAATCGTGGAAAATTTTTTTAAATAAATAAATAAACATTAATTCTTTGTCATAGCAACGTGTCCTATCATTGGTCGACTGATAAGTGGCCATAACTTGGGAACCGCTCGTCCGATCGATATCAAACCTTGAAAAGGCACATCCGCGGGTCCCCAGCAATATTCCTGGCAAGTTTCAATCCGATCGGACCGGTGGTCGTCTGGTTATTAATAATTTGGGAAAAAAATTGGCGTGAGAAGGTGGAACGACACTTTCAGCTGCCATATATACACCTTTTCAACACGGAAAAAGCAGTAAAATGGCCGTAACTTGGGAACCGATCGATATCAAACCTCGAAAAGGCACATCCGCTGGTCCCCAGCAATATTCCTGGAAAGTTTCAATGAGATCGGACCGGCGGTCACAGACAGACAGACACAGATTGCTGGAATTATAGATAGATGCCAAGGTGAGCCAATGAAAAAAGCCAAGAATTCACAAGGTTTCGGAAAAGCGCTGATAATGGAAAACCTATACGCCAATTAAAACCTCGAAAACCAAGACGCCAAGGTGAACAACGAATAGCCAAGATCTTGTGAAAAAAGCCAAGGAGTGGTCACACTGAGTAGAAGGTCTGTGTCTGTGCGTCTCTCTGGGCCATAACTTTTTTTTACCATTTGAGGTTTTGTCATCAAATTTTAAACAAAGCTTTATCATGAGAATATTGAGAAGAAAAAAAAATCAATAATTTAGTCAAAAGGTCAAAGGTCAGGGTCACAAAATCGTCAGTTTTCATCCAATTGACCTGAAATTTTAATTATCATTTGAGCTTTTGTTATCAAATTTTCAACAAAGTTTTATTATGAGAATATGGAGAAGACAAATTCAGATTATTGTCAAAAGGTCAAAGGTACCGTTTAGCATATGGAATAAGAAGTACGAATACAATGCTTCGCATTTTCAGATGCTTTCAAGTTACTTTTGTTGTTGCAAGCAGCCTTGGAAGAACACCATGATTATCTATCTTAACAGGAATATACACCTTAACACGGATTTTTCCCAAGGCAGAAAGCCCCCTTGGTGAGGGGGCAAATGAAGTCACCACAACCTCCAGAATGTGACCCTTATTCCTCCTGTCAAGTTTGGTTGAGATTGGATTAGTAACGACCAAATGTATCACGATCAAAAAAAAGGCAGACATATAGATGGACACCAAATTGCATATTTTAGTATGATAATGGCAGGTATACAAAAGTGTTCTTTGAAAGATGTAGTCATGTGTTAACCATTGTGCTATACCTGAGGGGAATCAATGCCTTATTGAATAGAATACCACAGGTGTCTGGCTTTGGCCCTTATCTTCTCATATGTTTGCACAAACAGGGAAGAAATCGAATGTATGGGTATTGTGGAGGAAGACACAAGCAGAGAGGCAGCTGATGGAGCAGATGGTTTGGGTGGCAACAGTGAGTGGAAGATGACTGAGTTACTTTCCCCTCAGCATGAGACTCCATGGCTACGGCCTGCAACTTCACCATCAAATGGTAAATTTTCTACCTTTCTCTCCCTTATATCCAGTATAATAGTGTTTCTCCAGGTAATTATTCACAGGTTTTGGTGCTCCTCCTTATGGGATTTTATCTTGCTTTCCAAAACACCATTCCACATTGTTCCTTTTTTCATTTCTGCCAGAAAAGATTTGTTGATTTTAAAATGTTGGTAATGATAGTCCCAGTCTGTGAAAAATCAAGTTGATATGAGAGAAGAAACACAAATATATTGACACGGGATGGTGGGGAAGCAAAGGGACTCAAGGAAACAGGTGGTTGAACAAAATTGGGAGGGGGGGGAGGCATAAAAGAAGGTAGCAAGGGGGGGGGGGTGTTGGATACAGTTAAATCTCTGGGTGACTCGTAAACCCGTGCGTCATTCACCACTATGTCATATAGCACACTATCTCTCTCTGTGCATAGAATCACCATTACCATCAAGATCCTGATGTCCGTCTTCATCTCTCCGCCCTTGGAATTCTTAAATCCAGCCCTTTTTGTTTTGTGTGGTGGGACAATGGTGGCACATTTTCTCACATCAGTACCCTCCCCCACAACATCTTCACACCCGGGTTTCCCTCCACCCACTCCAGGTACCTCCACCCAACCCCTGCTCGGCAACCCCCGAATACATGTTCAACCACCCCATGCCCCTGGCTTTCCTTGCTTCCTCCAAGCGCGACACTCTCCTTGCTTCCTTCACTCCCCACCCCCTCTTTGCTTCCTTCACGCCCCACATCCTGCTTGCTTCCCCTGCACCCCACCCTCTCTTTCCTTCCACAATATCCCGGCTGCTTTCCTCTCCCCCTGCCCCCTCTTTTCTCCACATGCGTCCCTGCTTCCTGGCCCCTCTTCTTCCCTTGCATTCTGGCACCTCTCTTCTCCACCTGCGTCCCGGCACCTGTCTTCTCCCCCCGCGTCCCGGCACCTGTCTTCTCCCCCCGCGTCCCGGCACCTGTCTTCTCCCCCCGCGTCCCGGCACCTGTCTTCTCCCCCCGCGTCCCGGCACCTGTCTTCTCCCCCCGCGTCCCGGCACCTGTCTTCTCCCCCGCGTCCCGGCACCTGTCTTCTCCCCCGCGTCCCGGCACCTGTCTTCTCCCCCCGCGTCCCGGCACCTGTCTTCTCCCCCCGCGTCCCGGCACCTGTCTTCTCCCCCCGCGTCCCGGCACCTGTCTTCTCCCCCCGCGTCCCGGCACCTGTCTTCTCCCCCCGCGTCCCGGCACCTGTCTTCTCCCCCCGCGTCCCGGCACCTGTCTTCTCCCCCGCGTCCCGGCACCTGTCTTCTCCCCCCCGCGTCCCGGCACCTGTCTTCTCCCCCGCGTCCCGGCACCTGTCTTCTCCCCCCCGCGTCCCGGCACCTGTCTTCTCCCCCCGCGTCCCGGCACCTGTCTTCTCCCCCCGCGTCCCGGCACCTGTCTTCTCCCCCCGCGTCCCGGCACCTGTCTTCTCCCCCCGCGTCCCGGCACCTGTCTTCTCCCCCCGCGTCCCGGCACCTGTCTTCTCCCCCCGCGTCCCGGCACCTGTCTTCTCCCCCCGCGTCCCGGCACCTGTCTTCTCCCCCCGCGTCCCGGCACCTGTCTTCTCCCCCCGCGTCCCGGCACCTGTCTTCTCCCCCGCGTCCCGGCACCTGTCTTCTCCCCCCGCGTCCCGGCACCTGTCTTCTCCCCCGCGTCCCGGCACCTGTCTTCTCCCCCCGCGTCCCGGCACCTGTCTTCTCCCCCCGCGTCCCGGCACCTGTCTTCTCCCCCCGCGTCCCGGCACCTGTCTTCTCCCCCCGCGTCCCGGCACCTGTCTTCTCCCCCCGCGTCCCGGCACCTGTCTTCTCCCCCCGCGTCCCGGCACCTGTCTTCTCCCCCCGCGTCCCGGCACCTGTCTTCTCCCCCCGCGTCCCGGCACCTGTCTTCTCCCCCGCGTCCCGGCACCTGTCTTCTCCCCCCCGCGTCCCGGCACCTGTCTTCTCCCCCCGCGTCCCGGCACCTGTCTTCTCCCCCCGCGTCCCGGCACCTGTCTTCTCCCCCCCGCGTCCCGGCACCTGTCTTCTCCCCCCGCGTCCCGGCACCTGTCTTCTCCCCCCGCGTCCCGGCACCTGTCTTCTCCCCCGCGCGTCCCGGCACCTGTCTTCTCCCCCCGCGTCCCGGCACCTGTCTTCTCCCCCGCGTCCCGGCACCTGTCTTCTCCCCCCGCGTCCCGGCACCTGTCTTCTCCCCCCGCGTCCCGGCACCTGTCTTCTCCCCCCGCGTCCCGGCACCTGTCTTCTCCCCCCGCGTCCCGGCACCTGTCTTCTCCCCCCGCGTCCCGGCACCTGTCTTCTCCCCCCGCGTCCCGGCACCTGTCTTCTCCCCCCGCGTCCCGGCACCTGTCTTCTCCCCCCGCGTCCCGGCACCTGTCTTCTCCCCCCGCGTCCCGGCACCTGTCTTCTCCCCCCGCGTCCCGGCACCTGTCTTCTCCCCCCGCGTCCCGGCACCTGTCTTCTCCCCCCCGCGTCCCGGCACCTGTCTTCTCCCCCCGCGTCCCGGCACCTGTCTTCTCCCCCCGCGTCCCGGCACCTGTCTTCTCCCCCCCGCGTCCCGGCACCTGTCTTCTCCCCCCGCGTCCCGGCACCTGTCTTCTCCCCCCGCGTCCCGGCACCTGTCTTCTCCCCCCGCGTCCCGGCACCTGTCTTCTCCCCCCGCGTCCCGGCACCTGTCTTCTCCCCCCGCGTCCCGGCACCTGTCTTCTCCCCCCGCGTCCCGGCACCTGTCTTCTCCCCCCCGCGTCCCGGCACCTGTCTTCTCCCCCGCGTCCCGGCACCTGTCTTCTCCCCCCCGCGTCCCGGCACCTGTCTTCTCCCCCCCGCGTCCCGGCACCTGTCTTCTCCCCCCGCGTCCCGGCACCTGTCTTCTCCCCCCGCGTCCCGGCACCTGTCTTCTCCCCCCCCGCGTCCCGGCACCTGTCTTCTCCCCCCGCGTCCCGGCACCTGTCTTCTCCCCCGCGTCCCGGCACCTGTCTTCTCCCCCCCGCGTCCCGGCACCTGTCTTCTCCCCCCCCGCGTCCCGGCACCTGTCTTCTCCCCCCCCCCCGCGTCCCGGCACCTGTCTTCTCCCCCCGCGTCCCGGCACCTGTCTTCTCCCCCCCCGCGTCCCGGCACCTGTCTTCTCCCCCCCGCGTCCCGGCACCTGTCTTCTCCCCCGCGTCCCGGCACCTGTCTTCTCCCCCCGCGTCCCGGCACCTGTCTTCTCCCCCCGCGTCCCGGCACCTGTCTTCTCCCCCCCGCGTCCCGGCACCTGTCTTCTCCCCCCGCGTCCCGGCACCTGTCTTCTCCCCCCCCCGCGTCCCGGCACCTGTCTTCTCCCCCCCCGCGTCCCGGCACCTGTCTTCTCCCCCCGCGTCCCGGCACCTGTCTTCTCCCCCCCCGCGTCCCGGCACCTGTCTTCTCCCCCCGCGTCCCGGCACCTGTCTTCTCCCCCCCGCGTCCCGGCACCTGTCTTCTCCCCCCCGCGTCCCGGCACCTGTCTTCTCCCCCCCCGCGTCCCGGCACCTGTCTTCTCCCCCCGCGTCCCGGCACCTGTCTTCTCCCCCCCCGCGTCCCGGCACCTGTCTTCTCCCCCCCCGCGTCCCGGCACCTGTCTTCTCCCCCCCGCGTCCCGGCACCTGTCTTCTCCCCCCCGCGTCCCGGCACCTGTCTTCTCCCCCCGCGTCCCGGCACCTGTCTTCTCCCCCCCCCCGCGTCCCGGCACCTGTCTTCTCCCCCCCGCGTCCCGGCACCTGTCTTCTCCCCCCCCGCGTCCCGGCACCTGTCTTCTCCCCCCGCGTCCCGGCACCTGTCTTCTCCCCCCGCGTCCCGGCACCTGTCTTCTCCCCCGCGTCCCGGCACCTGTCTTCTCCCCCGCGTCCCGGCACCTGTCTTCTCCCCCGCGTCCCGGCACCTGTCTTCTCCCCCCGCGTCCCGGCACCTGTCTTCTCCCCCGCGTCCCGGCACCTGTCTTCTCCCCCGCGTCCCGGCACCTGTCTTCTCCCCCCGCGTCCCGGCACCTGTCTTCTCCCCCGCGTCCCGGCACCTGTCTTCTCCCCCGCGTCCCGGCACCTGTCTTCTCCCCCGCGTCCCGGCACCTGTCTTCTCCCCCGCGTCCCGGCACCTGTCTTCTCCCCCCGCGTCCCGGCACCTGTCTTCTCCCCCGCGTCCCGGCACCTGTCTTCTCCCCCCGCGTCCCGGCACCTGTCTTCTCCCCCGCGTCCCGGCACCTGTCTTCTCCCCCCCCGCGTCCCGGCACCTGTCTTCTCCCCCCGCGTCCCGGCACCTGTCTTCTCCCCGCGTCCCGGCACCTGTCTTCTCCCCGGCAGCACCTGTCTTCTCCCCCGCGTCCCGGCACCTGTCTTCTCCCCCGCGTCCCGGCACCTGTCTTCTCCCCCGCGTCCCGGCACCTGTCTTCTCCCCATGATTCCCTCTCTTCTTCCCAGCCCCTTTCCGCTTCTCCAGCGTCGCGCCCACCTTCGTGCTTCCCTCGCGCCCCACCCCCTCTCGGCTTCCCCAGCATCTTGCTCCCTCCATACTCACCAATTTCACATTCCATATCATCCCACCTCCCCCATCTCCACACTCCTCTGCCCCCCCCCCCTTCCTCTCCCTGACAACAGCACCTCCTCCCCAATCCCTCAATCTATCAACCTTTTAAAAAAACAGTTTTTAAAAACTGTTTTTTTAAAAACCACAGTTTGCCATGGATGCTCGCTTTCCATCAACCATTCTTTTTTTCCAACTTCAGTGCCAACTCACCCCCCTCACCCCCTCACTCCTCAAAGCAACCATCCCACTCTTCTCCTCCAAGCCTCCCTCACACCTCTTTCAAAAATTCCCCCTCACCTTTCTCCCACCTTTCATCCCCCTCACTCTTCCTTCTCTAAGTTGCCCCCCCTCTCATCCACCAACCTGCCTCCCTCCACTGCCCTTTCACCTCCATCTCTTCACTCCACCTCCTCAAATCCTCAACTGCCATCTTCCTTGTCTCTTGTCCCCCTCTCTCCCAGCACCACAGAGCCTTTTCTCCTCCTCATTCGGCCCCCTCCCTCGCTATTCTGCAATACCCCACACTCCTTCAGCAACCCTCCTTACCTCCCCCTCGTCCTTCGTCCTACCCTCCCCCGCCCCCTCCACCTCCTGCACCAAAGCCTCCTCCCCTACCTCTTCATTAAAAGTGTGGACCTCAAATATCCGGGGCCTTCGCTCAAACCTTTCAGATCTTTCCATGCAGGTTGCCACTGACAAACCAGACATTATCTGCATAACAGAAACTTTCAGCTCCCAAGGCGTGTCTGACTCCGAAGTATCACTCCCTGGTTACTCCCTTTTACGGTATGACAGACCTGAGCCTCGTCTTGGTGGAGGTGTTGCTCTCTTCATCAAAGACTCTATTCCTCACTCTCCCTGCACTGCTCTCACTCCCCCACACCCCAGGAATACCTCTGGCCGGCTTCCCCTCCTCCCACCTCATGTTTATATGTGTACTGTACCGTCCACCGAACAGTGATGACTCCATCTACACCTCACTCTCCGAAAACATGGACCATCTTCTATCTTCTCATCCAAACTCTCTCTTCCTCTTATGTGGCGACTTCAATTGTCATCACGCCAGTTGGCTAGGTGTGGGTACCTCTCTCACCTGCCATGGGACATCAGCAAAAGCTTTCTGTGACTCATTGGGACTGACTCAATCGGTCAACTTCCCGACCCGGATCTCATCCAATGGTACTCCATCTCTTCTGGATCTGATTTTGACAAATTTCCCTGACAATATCTGCTGCTCTTCCTTCGCTCCAATTGGTTCTTCTGACCACGTCCTTGTTAAAGTGGACATCTCTCTGGCTGTTATCAGAGAACCACCTCACCGCCGTCGAGTCTGGCATTTCACTCAAGCCGACTGGCAGGGTCTCCGAGCAACCATCAAACTTACAGACTGGTCTCCTATCACTACTTTCTCAAACATCAACTCATCCTGGGAATTCTTTCAAAGAAACTTGCTCTCCCTCATGCACAGATTTATCCCCTCTCGTGTTCAGTTGTCTTACCCTTCCTCCCGCCCTTGGTTTACTGAAGCTTGTGGTGAGGCAGTTGTCCTGAAACAACTTGCCTTTGCCTCATGGAAAGCAAACCCAACTGAGGGCAATCTCAGTTCTTTCCACAAAGCTCGGAACAAGTGTGTATCTACTCTCAGGAGAGCCAGAAAACAACATCTTTCTCATCTCAAGTCTGAACTCTCAAACCTCTCTCCCTCCTCAAAATCCTGGTGGCGTTTAATCAAATCTGTTTCTGGTGTATGTTCCCCCTCCATCCCCTCCCTTACCTCAAATGGCCGCACTGCTGATTCCACACGTGATAAAGCTGAATGTCTAAACTCGGTGTTTGCAGCTAAATCTTGTGTCCCAAACCCATCACTATCTCTACCCACTTTACCCAGTCGCACCCAACTGTCCCTGGACTCTGTATCCTTTTCTCCTGACAAGGTGGAGAGCTTGCTTTCAAACCTCGAGTCAGATTCTGCAACCGGTCCAGGCAGGCATCAGCCCACGTGTCCTCAAAGCCTGCTCTTCTGCTCTTGCTCACCCTCTCTCTGTTCTATTCACCCTCTCATTTTCCCAAGGTCATCTGCCATCTGCTTGGAAATCTGCTAACATCACTGCCCTGCATAAAAAAGGTGCAAAAACAGATCCCTGTAACTACAGACCAATCAGCCTTCTCCCAATCATCAGCAAGGTTATGGAATCCATCATCGCTTCAGATATGAAATCCTTCCTCTTCTCCAATGGCTTGATTTCCAATCATCAATTTGGTTTCAGACCAGGTCACTCTACCCTGGATATGCTGCTACTGCTCTCCCATCAATGGATGGAGGTCCTCAATGCCAGACAGGAAATCCGAGCCGTATCCCTGGACATATCACGTGCTTTTGACAAAGTCTGGCACCCTGCCCTACTCACCAAACTCTCTTCCCATGGTATTCAAGGCCATCTCCACTCATGGCTCGCAGACTTCCTCTCCTGTCGCAGTCAACGTGTGGCCCTAAACAGAGTTCTTTCATCCCCTCTTCCTGTGCAGGCTGGAGTTCCTCAAGGTAGCGTTCTGGGCCCTGTTCTTTTTCTGGTTTTCATCAATGATCTCTCGGACTCTCTGGAAAATCCTCTATTTCTCTTTGCCGACGACTCCACCCTCTGCCGTACCATCTGTCATCCCTCAGACCGGCAAGCAGCAGCTTCTTGGCTCACTGCAGATCTGGATAAAATCACAAACTGGTCCAACACGTGGAACATGTCTTTCAATCCAGACAAATCTCACACTCTCACTATGTCTCTTCGAAAGGACTGTTTACAAAACCCCCCCATCCACTTTCTCAACAATCCTCTGGAAGAAGTCTTTTCTTTCAAGCTTCTGGGTCTCACTATCTGCCATGACCTTTCCTGGGAAAGTCACATTTCCAACCTTGCCTCAAAAGCCAGTCGCCGACTGGGAATCCTCCGTCGTGCAAAGTCCTTCCTCGGCCCTCTTGAGCTCCTGACTACTTACAAAGCTTTTTGTCCGTAGCCTGATGGAGTACTGCTCTCCCTCTGGGCTGGTGCTCCTGCCTCCCACCTTTCTCGACTTCCACGCTGTCGAAACCAGGGCTTTTAAGATCATTGGCATCTCCCGCAATGAAGCTGAGTCTTTGGGCCTCTCACTCAATCACCGCAGGTTGGTCGGTGGTCTTTCTGTCTTCTACCGACTCCTCTCAGCCTTGCCCCTGCTCTCTCTGCGATTTGTCCCAACCACATTTCCACAGGGCGCTCAAGGTCCGCCAACAACCCCCTTCTGGTAAAACTACCAAAATCACGAATCACTGCTCATCTTCACTCTTTCATTTCCTCTTTTTCCCGCCTTTGGAATAAACTTCCTCACTCTATTCTTTCCCATTCTTCCCTCCAGGCTTTCAAAACAGCTGTTCACCACCACCTCTTATCTTCCCCCATCCAAATCCTCGATCTTTTCTACCCCCGATAATCCACCCAAGCCCACTTCCTTCCAATTCTCCTGCTTTCCTTCCTGAAAGTCCCTGTAATGTCCATCTTCTCCTCGCCATGTTCCCCGTCCCATCCCCATCCCTCTCCCTTCCACAGTTCACCTGTGTCTGTTCCCCAATGTTTTGTCCCTTCCACTCCCACCCCTCTTGTCTCATGCCTCCTTGCTGTGAGTTGTGTGTTAGCTCTCATACGAGCCTCGACCAAGGTATACAAAAAAAAAAAAAAAAAAAAAAAAAAAAAAAAAAAACCTCGAACATCCAAGGTCTTCACTCCAATTTAACAGATGTCCGAGTCCAAGCGACCACTCTTAAACCTGACATCATTTTGCCGGACAGAATCCTATTCTTCAGTGTCTCTCCCTGGGTGTTGGCTTTGTGGTTCAATATGCCTGATCCAGCGGCGGAGTTGCAGTTTCATTTCAAGAACCCCATTTCCCACTGTCTGTGTAGTACACTTCCACAGGCCTCACCCAATCAGTGAACTTTCCAACCCTGGTTTCTCCCAATGGCATGTCCTCCCTTCTCGACTTGGTAATGAAGAATTTTCATCCAAATTGGTTCATATAATCATGTGCTTATGAGATTCAGCATCACTGGTTATTGTGAGAGAGCTGCCTCAGTACTGTAAAGTCTGGTAGTTTACTTAAGCTGACTGGCAGGAACTGCATGCTGCCCTCCCATGTTAAAGGCCCTGTCACACCTTGACGATTTAGCCAGCATATGCCTGATGTATGCAAAATTTGGCTAAAACGTTGGCACACGTCGAATACGTTATGGGTAAGTTTGTATACGTCAAGAGGATGCTGGCATACGTCGTGCGCCGAGGTGTTAGACAAATTTTCCATGCTTGAAATTTTCCGACGTATGCCAGCGTATGACACACATGCCGCATAACGCTGGCCATAAGTTGTAGGCACGTTACGCGATCGTTGACATACGTCGACACACGTTACTTGTAAGTTACTCATAAGTCGAAACACGTCAAAGTAATGGTTAGCATCAGTGTTAAAGACTCCCTGGCTTTTTTTATTTTATTTTTTTTCTTCGGTATGACGTTGATGTTGACACTTCGATTTCTAGTGCGGTTCAGCAACTCCCTTCAGCAACTCCCTTCTGGTAAAACCACCAAAATCATGAACCACTGCTCACCTTCACTCTTTCATTCCTCTTTTATTTTTCTGCGTTTGGAATAAACTCCCTCACTCTGTTCAATCCCATTCTTCCTTACAGGCCTTCAAAACAGCTGTTCACCACCACCTCTTATCATCCCCCATCCAAATCCTCGATCTTTTCTACCCCCGTTAATCCACCCCAAACCTCCCTCCTTCAAATTCCCTGCCTTCCCTCCCAAAAGTTCCCTGCTGTGTAAGGTCCTGAAAGTCCCTGTGGTGTCCATCTTGTATACCCTGTGTACCCTTCCCTATCTCCTCATGTCTCTTCCACACTGTTTTGTCCTTCCCTCTCCCGCCCCTTTTGTCTTCTGCCCCCCTTGTTGTGCGTTGTGTGTTGGCTCTCATACGAGCCTCGACAATGCCTCGACAAAAAAAGTGATTCTTCAACATTGAGAGATAGGGCCCAAAGCAATATATATATATATATATATATATATATATATATATATATATATATATATATATATATATTGTTGTGGTTACCAAATTCGCAAACCACCATTCAGGTCCCTTAGGTGAGGTATCTCGGTAAGTACATGTGTAGTTAGGTCCAAACCCGTTGTCTAGTGGGAATACATGTCATTTATGCGAGCTGCGACTCTTCAGGATAGCCGTTTTTCTTTTACTATCTTTATTTTGGACCAACCGCCATGATTACCACCACAACCACAACATCAACCACCAACCACAACGCCGCTTCACCACAACCGCCACGACCTTCACGTCACACCTCGCAACCGTAGCATCGCCACCGTTCTTGCCCCGCTGTGGGTACCGGTGTTGGACTCGTGCAGGGCGCACGTTGAACAGCGTGTACAAAATCACGGATTTTGTGCTTCAAAAACGGATCAAAAACGACACACGCCCACTTTTTGCCGTCCAATCGGTGAGCGAGGGGCGATTTGGCCCCGCCTCCAGAACGATCGATATATGCAAATTTGTGGATCAAAAAGCCTTCACGCCCACTTTTTCTCGGGCCAATGGGGAGCGAGATGAAAGGTCAAAGGGAGGGGGTCAAAGGCGAAGCTACGGGGGGATAAAAGGACGGTGTTCGTCAGTCAGCAGAACGAGAAGGAGTCGGAACGGAGGGGAAGAGTGTGGAAGTCTGGAGCCCGAAGCCTGCAGTAGCTGGAGAAGCTGAAGAGAGTCGAACGAGGAGAGCCCAAAGAAGAGTCCAGGGTGGAGAGTCCAGAGGCGGAGAGGCGGCAGCGGCGAAGGCAGACGAGGGGGTGCTCGCGGCGGTGCCGCGAGGTGCACGCCCGAGGAAGGCCGGCCGCGCGACCTGGGCGACGTGGAGACGCACACCAGGGATAATAAAGATCCTCTATACCCCGAGCATCAGCAACCCCCTCCTGTTTCCCCCCGCGCTGAGATAGTGCGACCAAGGGGGCCCCCTTTCCCACCCCCTACCAGACACCGTCCACGAGGCCCGCGGGTTGCGGCGCCATCGCCGCTCCGCGTCTCATTACCAGACGGGTAGGCGCGACCCGGTCTCGGCCTCAGGCCCGCCTCATCCTTGAGGGTATTTCTTTTCCTTGGTTTTGGGTATGTGTTGTCGGCGCCGTCTGTGAAGTAAAATTGTATGTGTTGCCGTGTGCTCGGTAGTCGGTATTAGCTCTGCATTGTGTTTTCGCTTTTATATTTGCTTTTTGTGTAAATGGAATTGTGTTTTTTCTGTGTGCTTTTGGTGGAATTGAATGTGTGCTTTCCGTTCGTCGCGAATAAATGTGCTTTGTGTTGAACTGTTTCCCGCTTCGCTTCGTCTTTTCCTTCATTGAATCCTCATCTTGCTTCACGTAAAGGGTTGGTAGTGGGCTGAATACGCCCGATAATTAATCGAACCGTCGAGGTCGACGATAACACCGCTCGGTTACTCTGATAGTACGGAACGGGTCGCTTAAGTGGCCCGTGTCCGAGGTCGACCTGCGGCGAGGTGCGATCGCCCGGTCTACCCTCCGCGTGGGTACTTAGGTAGGTCGAATTTGGCGAGCAACCCTATCCCACGCGGGGGCTGATTGGCTCGATCGCGGTGAGACCGAAAGGTCCACCCGTGACTGGTTCCCGGCGTTAGTCCGAGAGGGTCACGACTGGATTGTCCGTCCGGTGGGCGACGTGCCGCGATTCGAGTTACGTGGCCGTCAGCACGCCGGCGGGCGCGAAGACCGCAACAATATATATATATATATATATATATATATATATATATATATATATATATATATATATATATATATATATATATATATATATATATATATACATATATACATATATACATATATACATATACAGTAGACTAGGCGTAAGTCGTCACCATCGGGACCGAGAAAAAAGTGACGACTTGCGCGTATGCGAACATTCATGATGACTGTGGGGTAAAGGATGAAGTCGCGCGTGGCCTGGACACGTATGTGAGAGGCCTATCATATTATGACACGTACGTGCCGCAACAATCTCGAAGCCGGCTATTGTACCAAAAGGGAAACACAATCCTCGGGGCATAGGTGGGGGTTCATTGGTGAGTTGGAAAGTGATCAAGCGAAGATGGAATTCATGAATCACTTTCTCAAAAGTAAAGATAATGAACAACTGTAAGACTACTCGGAAACCATCGGTAATGGTATATCACCATCGACAAATGTGGAATGAATGGCTGTTAGAATTCATTCATTGAAATGAATGTAGAATGAGTTTTCTTATGGAATGAAAACTCGTATACTATCGACAAATTACATGACACACAGTCATTGTGATGATTACCACTCAATACCTATGTGAAAGTGTGTGGGGTGATGTACAAAACAAGCCAATATCAAACCATGATCGGACTTCAACACTAAGATCGATCGATCCTTTACTCCTTCGCCAGAGACTGCATTGCGCAGCCTGTATACCTCTTCAGATGCATGTGGGACGGCGCGCTGACTGAGCTGAACGCAGCGCAGTTATAAATAACCCGCGCATCACGATTCCATGAAATCGGGCTTCTCACGAGGCAGCAGTTCCGTGTGATGAGTTAGGCGTGGTAATTTACTTGAGTTTGCATTACACGGGAACGGACAACATCTGACGACTTAGACGAAGTGACGACTTAGCGATGACGACTTACAGACTTTATTCAAAGTTTGTAACTCGATTTAACATGAGATAAATTCGGGAATTTTTTTCGCTGCCGACTTCGGCGAAGTGACGAGTTACACGCTGCCGACTTACGCCTAGTCTACTGTATATCACAATATTTCAAAAATGTATTGGGCCTGAAATGTTCTTGTGGATCAGGCATTGCGTGGCAGAGGTTTGCACTCTACCGAGTGCCCTTCTCGTCATTACTGTGTTTCATTGAGTTTGTATGCAGCTTGTTCACACCATGTGTCCTTCTCTCCCTCCCCGTGATCTCACTCTCACTTCTACTCTGTTGCTGATGTTTCCCCCTTTCCATTATGTTTCCTTCCATTCTGCTCTCATTCGTCCACAAGCTTCGATCATGTCTGCAACAAAAGGGGTACAGAATGGAAGGGTACATCACATGAGATTGTGATGAGCTGTCATCTTGAATTCCTGGAGGGAAGATTGCAATTGTGTGGAATTTGGGAAGCAATTCCACAAGCTATAACGGAGGTGAACAGTATTCCTGGATTATGGAAAGTTAGCAAGGATACAGTTTTACTTTATATCTGAAAAAGCCAGCTTTTATAAAGAAAGCATACATCCTGTCGGGGTTCAAGGAGAAGATGAAGTAAGACCACAAATAATGCAATAGAAACAGGCCGATAGGTTTGTATGCGATGAGACAAACAGGCTCTGCGACTCTCCCACTTTTGGGGTGATACCCTTAATCCTGAGAACTTTTGATTCCACAGCATCTGGGAATGAGAAGTGTAAAGCAGAGGAACTACCTGTTGGGGAAGAGCAATATTCCCTTGAGTTATGGACAAAAGCCTTTGTCGGCCATCTCTGTCTGTCTGTCCATCATGTTTCATACAGAGCATCGCTTCTGCCAAAGCATTTTCTTGGCTTAGTGTTACAATCTTAAACGGGACACCACTCTGATGCAGGATACTCGACTGTGTGTGTGTGCAAGAATTTGGAATTTGACCCGGGTGTCGGTGCCAGCTCGCTCACTCTCTATGAAGGACACTGGGATCTTGAGCGTCCAATGACTAATGCTGTTAGACAGGATATCTGAGGAATGGCATGCACATTGACACCTCGCCCTGCCTGCAAAACACCAGGATGACAGTTTCTCGCTGGGCCGAGATTCAAACCCAGGCTGGACAGCTCAGAGGCGAGTGTACATTTCTCGAGGTTATCCTGCCAACACATCGCGAGTATGGGCCTTCATTATTGATGTTATCAAGCCTGGTGTTGGTTTAACAGTCATGATGGTGGGCTTAAGATTTTAGGGTCTTGAGTTTGAGCCCCTGGTGGGCCGTTGAAATAACACCAGTTGGGTTCACTCACCCTGTCATCCTTCTGCGGTCAGCAAAATGAGTACCAGCTTACTGGTAATAGGGGCACTGTATCAGCAGCACAGCCACACTTCCAGAAATGATGCAACCAGCAGCCATAGCCTGCATATGAAACAACAACATTAATATTATTTGTAGTTAATACCTGCTAATATAACAAATACTTGCTTCAATCAGCAGCACATTTCACAAATACATGTATTTTACTGTTGGACTATCTTTTAAAACTCATTTTTGCCTTGATTTGTTTGATTATTTTACGAGGTTGATTGAAATTATTATTCTGATCTCGAGTGATCATAATCCAAATGCAGCATTATCTTTTTTTTTTGTGCACACAGAGTTGTACTCGATGGCACAAGAAGCCAAGCTTGATTCTGCTGACGTGGAATGGATGATGGAGCAGGTTTTTGAAATTGTCAAGTCGTGTTCTTTTGGGGAAAACGCTGACGTTTACTCAGACAGTGTTTCTACCTATTGCCACTGTAGCACTCCTGAGAAGGTGCAGCGTCAAGATGATGGCCAGTGCTGCCCACACTCATTGGTAATACCTCCAGATCCCTCATCGGAGTCCACGCTCATACCTGCCGTGTCACCCAAGTGTGACCCCAGCAATGCATTCCTGCAAACCGATGCTCTGACGACAAGAAGAGCGAAGAGTCGAGTCAAACTACGTTACAAACAGCTGCAGCAGGCAATGCAAGCTGAAGCAGATGCGTTGGAGAAAAAGAATGCTCAGCTGAGGGAGCAGGCATCAAAGCTTGAAAAAGATTTAGCAGGTGCAAGACAGTGTTTACTGCAGGCTCTGGTTGGCACTTGAGCTTTATAGCAGTAATTACATTGATTGATGCTGATAGAACAAAAGGGGGCTCTATTATATAGAGAGGGAGCGAAGTCAGTGTGAAGGTTTTCAAAATGAATTGTGATGAAAAGGAAAGCTACAGTTTGTGTTTATTAGTCACGAGTCTCTAGTTGGAACCTTTCACCTTCTTGATCCATACTGTGTGAGGGGAAAAATATGAATAACGATTTCCTCCCATGACACATTTATTTAATGCTTTCAGATCATTAAACATTATTTAATGATTTTGTATATCACATAATACTTTAGCCCAATGTGTTGCTTTCATGGTATGGTTCCCACTTATTTTGGTTTGCAGCGCTTGTATCTGATTGTTCCATCAACTGTCAGAATTGTTTCAAGGAAAATATTGAGCATTTGTACTTGGTGTGTTTATTTGCCATGTTTATAATGGAAAGCTTCAACTGATATAGCTGCCGTAAGTATTGATCGGGGAGGTTTGTCAACATCGCGGGATAATTCTGCCTGCAGCATGCTTGCCACTACATATGGTCCTGTTTTCAATCTCTGATGGAGCCAGTAATCAATTAAAATGCAAATCCAGGTATGATGAGTGGAGTGTTCATTGGAGGTGGTGAAAGACTTGAGGCACAGCTCTGCATTTGCCAGCTCTTGCCAAAATAGAGAGCACAGTCGGTTGGTATGGAGAGTTAGCAGTGGAGATCACAAATAAAGTTGTTGGGTAATAGCCAACTTTACACCTGTAGTTATATAAATCCTCCACTTGACAGGCTGATGCACCCCAGCCCAGCACCGGTGGTTATGATGGGTGCCAAGTGCTTTGGCGAGGTTGATTGCACATTAATGAGCACTCACTGTATGACAGGACCTGTGACCTCCAGAGTTAACTCAGTACTGCCAAAGCAGCATCACGACAAGGATTACACTGGGTGGTTTGTCGTTGCCTTCCCAATGATAGTCATGGCAGGAATTTGGTATTTGTTCAGGGTGCCGGTGATAGTTCATATACTCTTCACAAAGGACATCATTGGATCTTTATCCACTGACTAATGCTTGGAGATGGGATGCCCAGTTTAACGTCCATCCGAGATACGGAAAACACATTGATATGAAACACCAGGATGACAGTTTATAGCGGGGTCAGGATTTGAAGCCAGGTTAGACAGCTCAGAGAGGAGCGTGCATACCTCTAGGTTATCCTGCCAGCCCCCAGAGTTAACTACGCCCAGAAAATCGCCATCCAGGAAGATGGCAAAATACCACCGTGAAGATGCCATTGCAGACCGACAGGTGTCACCAGATGGAGATTGTTACCAAATGTCCAACCATACACATGAAAGCTCACAGCTTCATGCAGAAGAGCCAAAGCAATGGGTCAATCAAGTGAAATATGCACAAGGAAAGTACTTAAAGCAAAATGGGAAGTGGCAAATTTGTTCGGTC
>NC_140963.1:87480650-87510650 GCF_056783735.1 Eptatretus burgeri | reverse complement strand
CATATATATAAATATATATATATATATATATGTATAAATATATATATATATGTATAAATATATATATATATATGTATATATATATATATATATATATATATATATATATATATATATATATATATATATATATATATATATATGTATAAATATATATATATATATATATATATATATATATATATATATATATATATATATATATATATATATATATATATATATATATATATATATATATATATATATATATATATATATATATATATATATATATATATATATATATATATATATATATATATATGCCTGGTGTTGGCTTAATGGTTAAGGTAGTGGGCTTTGGATCCTCGGGTCCTGAGTTCAAATCCCGCTCAGCTGTTGAATTAACACCAGGTGGGGTTGACTCTGCCTGTCATCCTTCCGAGGTCGGCAAAATGAGTGCCAGCATGCTGGTATACTGTGTCGGAGTGGCGACCCGTCCAGGATTGTTCCCAATAGCCAAGGAGACTGCTTCGCGGCACCAACGCTCTGCACAGAGTATGGTCCTAATGGATGGATGGATATATATATGTATATATATATATATATATATATATATATATATATATATATATATGTATAAATATATATATATATATATATATATATATATATATGTATAAATATATATATATATATATATATATATATATATATATGTATAAATATATATATATATATATGTATAAATATATATATATATATATATATATATATATATATATATATATATATATATATATATATATATGTATAAATATATAAATATATATATATAAATAATCATCTGATCGAGCGTACCTCGGGCATTTTGCCTCTCGATGGCAGAAATAATCTACAGTGGTTCCAAGTCCTATTGTAGATCACGCGTGTTCGTTTGAACCGGTCTCCCCCCGAAGGTGGAGTGCATTTCATACCGTTCTGATTTCATACCATATCTGACCCCGAACTTCATACCGTTCTGCAAGTATATTAGCAGTCGCTAATTCGTGCCTCATCTAGCTGCTGCCATAGATGATTTTCTGACCTCGAATGGCTCAAATATCCCAGCAAGCTGGTACTCAATTTGCCGACCTCAGAAGGATGACAGGCTGAGTCAACCCCCTGGTGAGTATTAATTCAGTGGCCAACGGGGCTTGAACTCAGGACCCTTGGATCCCAAGCCACGACCCTAATCACTGAGCCAACACCAGAATATAGGAGGGAATACAGAGTAGGGAAACTGACAACCAGGATATCTTATATACATATTGTAATGGTCACGGGTCCGACAGTGGTTCAGTGTATATGTATACGTATATGTGTGTGTATATTGTTGTGGATTCTCGTCACTCCGGCGTGCGGACGACCGCCTTTAGCTAATTGCAGCCGCGCGCGCCCACCGAACGTGGCAATCCTACAGCTTTTCGGATCAACGCCGAAACCCAGCTACGGGTGTTGTTAACATAACCTCACCATAGATCAGCCAACTCTTCTGTCCACGCGCTACAGGGTTGATCGCCGAATTGTCGATGTACCTAATTATTCGCGTAGACAGAAATGCAGGGGATCTACACCTCAACGGAGCCTGCACGAAAACGAGCCGCTTTACGCAGCTCGTTCCGTTTGCGATTGCCGAGCGGTTTTATATCGCCAAGCCCCGTCGGACCCGATTATCTTATCGGTGTTAAAAACCAGCTAATATTCCGAACGCAATTACGGCAGTTCAATGGAGGAAGGGACGCAACGAGCAGGTGAATATTCAAACAATAGGGAACATTTATTTCCAATGCACATATGCAAGCAAGGCAATGAATAAGGGTAGGAGACAAGACACGAGCAAAAAGACCTACAGCCGATATCTATTTTACCATGCACATGCACTTAGTCAGTTCACTACTTGGACAAGGCACCACAGACTTCCATGCAAACCTCCCCCCCCCCCCCGAAAAGAAAGAAGAGAAGCACCGGGCTCGTAAGCCTTTAATGTTCCTCGGAACTGGGATGACCGAAGGAGCTCCGTGAGGCTGTGCATGTTACCTTCGTCATCCTTGAGGCGACTCGATGGTCTTTTCGTCGGCGACCCTTCGTATGTCTCGGTTGTCCAAGCGGCAGCTGTTGTAACAGCGGTTCGGTTCGTCCAGGGCCTAGCCGTCGGACCTGGCCGACGACGCTTCAGAGGAGCGAACGGGCCTTGCTCTTTTTGAGTTGATGCTCTTTAAGAGCCTGTTCACTTCTCAGCGTCGCTCAGACCATTATGTAGCTGGCTGGCGACTTCTCTCCGGCTGCCACTCGACCAACTCTGGCGCTCTCCACACCGACTCCTCTGCACTGGACTCCACACTCCACCGGACTCCAAACTCCACTGGACTCCAAACTCCACTACAGGCTCGACTCTCTGGACTGTAACGGCCCAGCCCAACTCTCAACAACTCTTCTCTCAGCATTTCAGCCCGGCCTTTTATCGGGTTAGGGAGGAGGCGCTTGGTCTTTCACCTTCGACCCTTCACCCGAGCTGGCTCTGCCCCTTTCGTCGTTTTGATCGGTTCTGCAAGTCATGCGCGGACGTGTTTGAGATCACTCCCACAACGCAGCCGTGTTTGAAAACACCCTGCCGCTGCGAGGATGCCATCGTGTTTGCCTGTGGAGATGTTGGTTGTTTGGGGATGCCATTGCTGGTTAAAGGATGGCGGCGCCGTGGAGATGCTGGTGAGGAGATGTTTGTTCGTTGAAATGTTGTTTGTGGAGATGATGTTGTTTGTGGAGATGATGGTGAGGACTTGTTGTTTGTGGAGATGATGGTGAGGAGATGTTGTTTGTTTTAAAATTAAGATAGAAAAAGAATAACGGCTAACTCAAAGATGCACAGCCCGGTTCACAAATAAATCCCGTTATACATCGGTGGGGAAATCTAACCTGGATACACACTTATCGACATAACTGACCTCTGGGGAACCTGAATGGTGATCTGTGAATTTCCACAACCATAACAATATATATATATATATATATATATATATATATATATATATATATATATATATATATATATATATATATATATATATATATATATACATACATACATACATACATATTGTAATGGTCACGGGTCTTCAATGATGCAACCGGTGGTTAAGGGTCAAGAAGGACCCTGCGTCCACTGGGTAGTTTGGACATCTCATCAGCATCTCAGATACACGACCAGAGCAAATCTGCCAACAGAAATAGTCGAGTGATCTGGTCAGTGATCCACGAATAGTGGCACTTAATGTGAACCTAATCTGCCCATCTAATGGGTTTATAAGCCAATTTACCACGTGGTATGGAGCCCCCTCCCGATGGCCACATAAGAGGTCATCAAACCGAGATTTAACAAAATAGGGGGCAAGGGAGAAGAAGTAAACAGCCGCACTACAGTGACGAAAGACTGTAACAAACGAATAATCAATAAGCCCAATGTGCCCTCAGGACCTCTGTGGCTTAAACAAATAACCTTATTTCATTCACTGAAGACAGGACGAAACAGAGATAGAAGATGAGACAGAGAGAAAAAAGCCAAGAAACCTGTACGTTGTGGTGCCGTTGTGCACTCGGTGAGGATTTGCAGCCTAAACATTGCTCTTGGCTGTCTCTGTAGTTCCATTGGGGCATGCTGCTGTCTCACGCTGGCCTCACTGATTCAACAATCTTGGCCTCACGTGAGGCTTGGTGCCTTGTGTGCCAGTCTAACAACGTTCCCCATGCACCACGAACCAAGAAGCACATGAACTGCAGGCTGGGGATGCTACACAAAGTGGGTAGGTACGAATAAGCTGCTGGGAAGAGCAACTCATCATGAGCAGCAGGGACTGAGAACAAAGCACAACCATAAGAACCAACCAAGCAGACCCCACACCAACCAGTGTACAATTTTTGCAATCTCCTGTGGGGCTACACCTTGATTATTTTGAAATTAACTTTGAGGAAAAGATGCACTGAACAAACAAATATTTTGGAAGGAGTTACGAAGTTAGCTCTGTCGTTGCATCACCAAGAGCCACCATTTTATCTGAATCTCGCTGTTACTCCGTTGTCAGGGTGAGCGGAAAATTTGAATGGTCGAGAGGGTGTAAATTTTGCCCAAGTACTGCTAAACTGAAGGTATTTTGAAGTGCAAACAAGGTGAATTGTGCTCTACAGTGTTTAAATATATAATTCAATTGATGTAAAATACAAGTTTTAAAGGCTGTAAAAAAACCCCCAAAAAACCATCAAATCCGTACTTTACTGACCATCGTTGATGCACCCTCTTTTACACCACCTTCTTCAACGCATTAAATTAGTTATTTGTACTTGTTGTTTGTGTCATTTGTGACATCCTTAAAAACAGTAAGTTTCCTTTTTGGAATGATTTAAAATTTTGTTTGACCTCCAGAGAGACAGACAGACAGACTGAAGCAATTGCGCTCATGATGAGACGCTGTACAATTTGCCAAATTCAGACCCAAAATATCACTAAGCTGCAGGTACGTGTTTTGATTCAAGTTCCGATCCGTGTTCTACGGTGTTAAATATATATAATTAAATTGAAATTAAATAGCACCTCAATCATAGAAATAGACTGATAGACAGACAGAGGAGGAGCGAACCTAGGGGAGTAACGTATCCCCCCTCCCCAGGGCTTGGTGAGACCAGCCATTTTGAAGTTCTAAGGTGTCACAAAAACATGTTCGATTGTTAACATTGAAGCAAACTGAGCACCTTCACTGTTTTGGCCTGTTTTTAAAATGGCCGCCAGAGACCTTGTTTAACCACTATAGAGCTGCAACAGAAGTGTGGTTCCAAAATACACCACCTCTTCATGCTTAAAGCTATAATAGTGAATTCAAAGTCCAAATAAAAATGAAGACAAGCACGTTTTGAAGAATTTAGGTCAATGTACACAGGAAGTTTCCTCTGCATCTATTGTACATCAGACATCAACTTCTAAGTCCAACACAATGCTATTCATGGATTGGTCTCTTACATCCTTAACTTGCTTTAGTACATACTCTCTAAAAATGGTATATTCAACATTCAACAATCGAGTCATCATCAGATGCATCGAACAACTCATCTTGATCAATTTCCGCCACATCTTCTACATCATTAGATTCTTCATCACTATCGCTTTGAATGATATCAGCTACAATACCTATCAGTCTATCAGGGAGGCTGGCGCCTTCAGACAAGACTGACTCAAGAAGATGAGTATCTGTGTCCTCTTTCCAGCCGTGTTCTTGGACAGGAGGAAAATCGGGGCCTTGTACGCGTGCAAGCTTCCACTGCGCCATGCAGTAATTGGCGCGTTTGATATGGGGAATTAATTACTGTTCTGTTCTCCGGTATGCCGGTAGTTTACTGAGATCCCCCTTCGCCATCTTCAAGATCTTGTCAGTTTTGTCTCGCATAATCTTGGGTACCATTAGCTCACACACCTTCTCCACCTCCTTGATTCTGAAATGAAAACAGAAACACAACAGTTAATCTGGTTGAGCACTGCAGAATGCATGATGATTATATCAACTGTACACCATGTAGTGGACTCGTTCATTTTTCTTTACATTTTTTAATATTGGTAAAGGCCCGATCACACCTTGACATTTTAGCCAACGTATGCCGATTTTTGAATTTTTTTTCTAAAACGCTGGCACACGTTGAATACGTTATGGGTAAGTTTTGATAACATTGAGAGCACGCTGAAAAACACTGCCATACGTCGTTGTACGTTGGCTTTAAACGTTGTACTTTTCGGTTGTCCTCAAATTTTTTCATGCTTGAAATTTCACGACGTATGCCGGCGTATGACTCACATGTTCCGCTACGCTGGCCACAAGTTGTATGCACGGTCTGCGATCGTTGACAGACGTCAACACATGCTACTTGTAAGTTAATCATAAGTTGAGACACGCCGAGGTAATGTTTAGCGTACCCGAAACTTATTTCTAATCTATGATTAACGTGTTGTTGGCACGTTACGCGATCGTTGCCACACATCGACAGACGTTACTTTTAAGTTACTCATAGGCTGAAAGACATCGGTATAATGGATCGTCCTTGCGTCAGCGTCCACGGCCACGGCCAGGACACTTATTTGCAGCATTCTTCAAACTTTTCTTCGGCATGACGAGGATGTTCACACTTCGATGTCTAGCTTGGCTATGATTCCAATTGTCCATCGGCAGCGTCTACTTAAAATAGTCGAGTTTGAGCGTTTTAACATGTTCAGAAGAAACGCTTCAAATTTCCAAACCCCAGCGTCAAAAAACAAAGGCGAGTGACAGCAATTTAAATCGTTCATTGTAAACAATGAAAATAGCTGAGTGGTACCGTTTAAAAGTCGTTGAGTGTAAAAAAAATCCAATTGTTGAGCGCAAGCGTCTACTTTCAATAGTGGAGATGCAGCCATTTAAATCGTTGAGTGGCAGCCTATGAATAGCAAACCCTACGTCACCGGCAAAGATAAACTGCTGCACGATATGGATAAGTTAGGCTATCGTTGGGCATAGTTTGTGAACGCCGGCTTCACGATAATTATTCGTTGGTATATCATATCTATAAGTAATCAAAGCACTCTATGCACATTATTAGTTCATTGTGCATTTGTCCAACCCGTTATGAATAAACCTACATCGTAAAAACAAGCTATAGCTCATTGTTGAAAAAGCCCCATAAAAAATTAGCCGCGAAGAACTTCGAACAATGGTGAAAAGATGTCTCCTACCCGTGGACACGCAGACGCAAGGACGATCCATCATAACCCACACCCTCCCCCTCACACTCACCTACTACTGCCAACATGAACAAACTACTACTAATACTAATACTAATACTGATACTGATACTGATACTGATACTGATACTGTTACTGCTGACATGGACATCGACTCAAAAAGGACTCGGAAACACTGTTGGGTTCCCCTTTTATGAGCAGCATTTTTATATACCAATTCCCAAAACCGCTGGGAACACGTCTTTATATGGCAGTTGTAAGCTAGAAACACGTTAATTTATTTTTTTTTTGTCGACCGGAAGACGTCATTGGAATACGTCTACATACGTCGATGTGTGTTGGGACTACGTAAAGAATTGGTTCAAAGCACGTCAAACATAAGTTAGAAATAAGTTTCGCGTAAAAAAGACATTACCGCGACATGTTTCGACTTATGAGTAGCTTATAAGTAGCCTTTGTGGACGTGTGTAAGCGTCCACATATCGTGTGTAAAACTTATCCCCATCGCATGCGGAACGTGTGTCATACGCCGAGTACGTCGTAAAATTTTGAAAATGTTTAAAATTTCTTGACGTACTCTACTTACTACGACGTATGATAGCGTACTTTAGCGTTCTACTCACGTATACCAAACTTACTCATACCGTATTTGACGTGCCCCAACGTTTTAGACACATTTTTCTTAGGTCGGCATACGCTGGCAAGATCGCCAAGGTGTGACCGCGATGTTGACACTTCCATTTCTACGGCAGTTATGATTCGAATCGTTGTGCGTCAGCCTTTTAATAGGCTACGTCACGACATCGTCGGCGATGCGTGCAACGCGCTATGCCTAAGTTAGACTATCGTTGGGCATCGGTTGTGTAGGCCGACAACAGGTTCAGCATTCGTTGGTATAAGTTATCTATAACACAACGAAACGTTCTGTGTCCGTTACCAATGCGTTATACATAAGACCAAGTCGCTATGAATACGTCCGAATCTTTAAAAAAAACAACAAAAGTTCAACGTAAGCCAGCGTTTTACATACATTTTAATACGTTGCCATCGCTGGCTAAAACGTCAAGGTGTGACCGGGCCTTTAGAAAGCAAACGTTTTAACATTATCAGCCAATCAGTGGAGCTCTTCTAGAGAGCCAATCAGTGTGGCGCATACGAGCAGGTACAATCTATGGGAGGTCGTCATGACAACAAGATTTCCTCACAACAAGATTTTTTATTCACGAGTCATTCAGCACGTCAATATTTAATAGTGATATTTGTTCGACTTCACCAAGACTATTGAGCGAAGTCGATTTCGTTTGTTGGATGAACAACCATGACAATAATGAATAAGTCTCCACTTGTGCTTGCCACCTTTGACGCCATCTTTAAGAAACGGCGGCTCAAACTGCTGGAGGCAGAAGAAGTAATCATCAACTGGACTTCATTTACAACACGTCATTGCATTTTAAATGTGAGTGAGATGAATTTTGTTCTGGTGTAAACACCATCATCATAACCGGCATACTGAAAGGAATTATCACCACACGCCATTTTCAGTTTGATAACAAGTATTGTTAATCAGATTTTTTTGGCAAATAAACAGTTATATTTCTGTTAAAATGAATAATATGAATTACTATATTGTATTCAACTTGTTTATTTTTTTTTTAATGCAATGCATATTCATTAAAGGTGCATTTGCAATATATAACCTATGTTCTCACAATGGTTATCCATACATGACGTATGTGAAGGCCTCCAGTTCATCCACCAATGCCTTGTCGACAGTCCACGTCTCACGCAGCAACAGGAATGCCTCTTGATATTGTTACGGATCTGGAAACCATTTGCATACAACATACAGGTGTCCCAAAAGTCAGTTATTCCGTTAAGTACATGTGAGACAGGTTCCTTCCTTTTGTCTAGTGGGAGAATCAAAGGTGTGCGCTGCGACGGTTTAGGTAGGTTATATCTTCAAACTACATATCCTCCAACGCCACATCCAGCGGACCATCCAGCCTGCTACTGAGCGAGCGCTTCGCTCGCCCAACCCGAAACCCTGCCCAGGAAGGGCATGCCGTGGAACCCTGTCCAATCAAGACGGACAGTGGCGTGTGCTTCACGGAGCTCCGCCCCGTACGAAGGCTCTTTTGTTCCCTTTCGTGGGTATTTAAGGAAGGGGTGCATCTGAAGAAGGAGGAGAAGTGCGAGAGCTGTGTGGATCCAACGAGAGTGAGAGGAGACTTCGTCACCCGTCCGACAACACCGCCACCGCCAGGAATACAAGTCGGTTGCGCGCTGTCTCCCTGGCGTTCCACGGGGAGAAGTGGGTCCCATCTGCGACCCTGATCTCTGTCCAGGGACTCCGTCTGCTCCACGCGGGTTCCTCCACGGGTACGAGCCCCCGAGCCAGACCATCATTGACAGGCGCCGCACCGTGGAGCACCCCTACCTCCAGCGTACAGGTACCTCGCCGAACTGCGACCCCCAGCTCATCTCTCCTTCTCTGGCTGTGGGGGTCTTCAATAAAGCATGTGTGTGTGTGTGTGTGTGTGTGTGTGTGTGTGTGTGTGTGTGTGTGTGTGTGTGTGTGTGTGTGTGTGTGTGTGTGTGTGTGTGTGTGTGTGTGTGAGTGTTGGGCCCATCTTTAAGTAGAACTGTATAAATGTTTTTATTTGATCATTGTAAATATTTATTGTATATACGCAATACGTCTTGCCCTGTGTCTTTTCTTTATTGCAAATAAATTATTATTAGAAATGTTCCCAGTTTCTTTTTCGTCTTTTTCTTCATTGGTCCAGCATGGTTCGGATCTGAGTTTTAGCCGGGTTTTTATACCTGATAATCGGTTCATCCAAGCCGGCACGGCTTTGGCAGTTCTGCTTGACTGCACCCAAACCGGAGTTGGTAGTCGGTAGTTGGAACTCTACCGCAGTCGGTAGAGTGACCCGGTTCGAGCAAGACGTGCCAAGGGCGTGGTTTCCCCAGTAGTCGAAATCGCGTAGTTTTTTTTATTTTTTATTTTTATTTTTTTGTATACCTTGGTCAAGGCTCGTATGAGAGCTAACACACAACTCACAGCAAGGAGGCATGAGACAAGAGGGGCGGGAGTGGAAGGGACAAAACAGTGGGGAACAGACACATCAGGTGAACTGTGGAAGGGAGAGGGATGGGGATGGGACGGGGAACATGGCGAAGAGAAGATGGACATTTCAGGGACTTTCAGGAAGGAAAGTAGGAGAAATGAAGGAAGTGGGCTTGGGTGGATTATCGGGGGTAGAAAAGATCGAGGATTTGGATGGGGGAAGATAAGAGGTGGTGGTGAACAGCTGTTTTGAAAGCCTGGAGGGAAGAATGGGAAAGAATAGAGTGAGGAAGTTTATTCCAAAGGCGGGAAAAAGAGGAATGAAAGAGTGAAGATGAGCAGTGATTCGTGATTTTGGTAGTTTTACCAGAAGGGGGTTGTTGGCGGACCTTGAGCGCCCTGTGGAAATGTGGTGGGGACAAATCGCAGAGAGAGCAGGGGGGCAAGGCTGGAGAGGAGTCGGTAGAAGACAGAAAGACCACCGACCAACCTGCGGTGATTGAGTGAGAGGCCCAAAGACTCAGCTTCATTGCGGGAGATGCCGATGATCTTAAATGCCCTGGTTTCGACAGCGTGAAGCCGAGAAAGGTGGGAGGCAGGAGCACCAGCCCAGAGGGGAGAGCAGTACTCCATCAGGCTACGGACAAAAGCTTTGTAAGTGGTCAGGAGCTCAAGAGGGCCGAGGAAGGACTTAGCACGACAGAGGATTCCCAGTCGGCGACTGGCTTTTGAGGCGAGGTTGGAAATGTGACTTTCCCAGGAAAGGTCATGGCAGATAGTGAGACCTAGAAGCTTGAAAGAAAAGACTTCTTCCAGAGGATTGTTGAGAAAGTGGATGGGGGGGGTTTTGTAAACGGTCCTTTCGAAGAGACAGTGAGAGTGTGAGATTTGTGTGGATTGAAAGATATGTTCCACGTGTTGGACCAGTTTGTGATTTTATCCAGATCTGCAGTGAGCGAAGAAGCTGCTGCTTGCCAGTCTGAGGGATGACAGATGGTACGGCAGAGGGTGGAGTCATCGGCAAAGAGAAATAGAGGATTTTCCAGAGAGTCCGAGAGATCATTGATGAAAACCAGAAAAAGAACAGGGCCCAGAACGCTACCTTGAGGAACTCCAGCCTGCACAGGAAGAGGGGATGAAAGAACTCCATTTAGGGCCACACGTTGACTGCGACAGGAGAGGAAGTCTGCGAGCCATGAGTGGAGATGGCCTTGAATACCATGGGAAGAGAGTTTGGTGAGTAGGGCAGGGTGCCAGACTGTGTCAAAAGCACGTGATATGTCCAGGGATACGGCTCGGATTTCCTGTCTGGCATTGAGGACCTCCATCCATTGATGGGAGAGCAGAAGCAGCATATCCAGGGTAGAGTGACCTGGTCTGAAACCAAATTGATGATTGGAAATCAAGCCATTGGAGAAGAGGAAGGATTTCATATCTGAGGCGATGATGGCCCGGCCCGCAACATCTGAGACCCCCGGCCCGCAACAATATCTTGGCATATTTTGCAATTTCTCCACTGGATTCACTTTCACCCCCTATCATCATCGGTTAATTAGGTAAATTGGTTCGAGACAAAAAGGCCCTACGCTACGCGGTTGAGATATTGGCGTCCACGGTCGGTTCAGCGACCCGCCAGCTCACAGAATTATCCGGAGCGACGGCCTACAATTCCGGGGAGTCTGGTAGCAGACGACGAACCTCCCCCACCTCGTGGTCGTTCTCGCCACCGACCCCCGGCCCGCAACAATATCTTGGCATATTTTGCAATTTCTCCACTGGATTCACTTTCACCCCCTATCATCATCGGTGATTCAGGCCAGGGCGTGCGGGGGGGAGGGGGTAGGGGGGGTGACGTCACAGAGGTGCGACAATGGCGGTGATCCTAAAGGCTGCGTGTGTGAGCTGTGATTAAACTCCTTGCCTGGAAGGTCGAGCCTCTGAGTAATATATTACATTTGGTGACGAGGATAAAACGGCAAGTGGATGAATTTTTTGTGAATTCTTTTCTGGTTTGAATCATGGCATCTTTCGGCAAGATAAGTTAATTTGACATGGTCGTTGAAGACTGAGTACAATACACAGAGCGACTGGCCCAGCACTTCATCACTAACGACATTGGAGATGCAGCCAAACAGCGAGCGATATCACTCAGTGTTTAGAGATCTAAAACGTATGGTCTCACGCATAGTCTGGTGTCGCCCGCAAAACCTTCTGACAAAACCTTCAACGAACTCTGTATGCTCATTCAAGAACATCTTCATCCCAAGCCATCGCCGATTGTGCAAAGGTTATAATTCAACTCTGTTTTGGAGACCGGGACAGTCGATTACAGGATATGTTGCTGATTTGAGGCATATATCGGAGGACTGTGAATTTGGGGTGACATTGGAGGAAATGCTCAGTGATAAACTGATGAGCGCATTCAATGTGGGTTGTTGTCAGAGAAGGGTTTGGATTTCAAAAAAGCCATGGAACTAGCTCATGGGATGGAAGTTGTTGGTAAAAATGCAACAGATATTCAAGCAATGAATGCCTCTGTTTTTTCCGAAAGGAAGGGAAGAGAAAGTACATAAAGTTCGGGTCGATAATCAACAGTACAAGCAGTCCAGGAATATGACCAGCATTGACAATCAAGGTTATTGTGACCTTCGAAACGAGGACAGGGGTCAAAGTTCAAATATAAATTTTGCAGCCTGTTTCGAATGCAGATGCGGGTTTAAAGATGCTGAGTGCAATTTCTGCCACCGTGTCGGGCGTATTGCCAAGGCTTGTAGAATTACAAAGAGGTCCAGTATACGATTTAGGAAGCAGAAAGGGCAACACGCAACAATCGTGTTTCAACGTCACTGAGGTTGATGATGTGGAGGATTCGGATGACGTGTATATCATCTGATGTGTTGTTTTCAGGAATAGGGGAATCCATCCCTTGGTGGCAAATTTTGTCATAGATGGTAAAAAGGTCAGGATGCAGATTCATACAGGAGCCTCTGTTTCAGTGATGAGTCCAAAGTTGAACAAAGAGATCTGGGCTAAATCCCTGGCAGTGCTCAAATCCGGTGCAGTTTGACACACTTACACAGGTGAGCAGATCAAAGTGGTTGGATCGATTGCTGTTGATGTACAGTATGATGGGCAGAAATTAACCAAACCTCTCATGATCATGGACGGTATCAGCACAAGCCTTGTATGGCGTGAATGGCTGAAGGTGTCCAAGCTGAAATGGGCTGAGATTTGTCACATTGGAGAATTGGTATCGCGAGAACCTGTGGTGGAACAGTACCCAGAAGTTTTTCAGAGTGGACTTGACAGTGAAGAACATCACTGATAAAATCAATGTGGACCCATTGGCTCAGCCGAAGTTTTTCAAATCACGGTCAGTGCCCTACGCCATGAAGGGGAAGGTCGAGCTTGAGCTTGGGCACCTAGAGAAGGAGGGAATTATAGAACCCGTGGAGTTCTCATACTGGGCAGCAGCAATAGTGCCTGTCTTAAAAAGTGATGGCCAAGTTCGCATATGTGGTGATTGTAAGCTTACTGTAAATCAAGTGACAAAATTTGACAGCTATCCGATTCCTCGGAATGAGGACTTGTATGCCCCCCTAAATGGAGGACAGACTTTCACGAAGCTTGATCTCAGCAGTGCTTACTTGCAATTACCTTTGGATGAGGCTTCAAAGGATTGTACAACCATAAATACTTACCGTGGCCTTTTCAGATATACCTGCCTCCCACTGGGGATTTCCTCATCACCCTCCATTTTCCAGCGAAGCATGGACACCCTTCTGCAGGGTATTCCCCATGTCAGTGTCTATATTGATGACATCTTAATTTTGGGGGAGACTGAGGCCGACCATGTAAAAAATCTGGACGCAGTGCTCCATAGACTTTCAGATGCAGGAATGACTGTTCGCAAGGAAAAATGTGTTTTCCAAGCCAAGGAGGTGAAGTATCTGGGGTACAGGATCGATGCAGAGGGGCTACACCCTGTAATTGACAAGGTTCGAGCAATGGTGGAAGCTCCTGTTTCCAGGAATGTGTCAGAACTGAAATCTTACCTGGGGCTCTTGACCTTCGATAGGCGTTTCCTACCTGGCCTGTCAACAGTACTTGCACCATTGAACACTATGCTAACTAAAGCAGCCATTTGGAATTGAGGACCAAAGCAAGATGAATCTTTCAAGGCTTCAAAACAACTGTTAAGTTCTTCCAAGGTTCTGGTGCATTATGATGCAAAGAAAGATCGACTACTTGCATGTGACCCTCACCATACGGTATTTGAGCAGTTTTGGCTCACCGTATGCTGGATGGAACCGAGAAACCGATCGCATTTGCCTCACGCAGCCTCGCATCTGCAGAGAGAAAATACTCACAGCTCGAGAAAGAAGGCTTGGCAGTGGTTTTCGGGGTGAAGAAATTCCATTCATACCTTTTTGGTCAGTTCTTTTGAAATCACCAGTGACCACAAGCCACTGCAGTCCTTATTCAGTGCTACCAATAGAGATCCTGTGTTAGCTTCTTCGAGGATACAACGCTGGGCACTAATTCTGGAAGCATATGATTACTGTTTATCACACAAGCCAGGAAGCCTGGTGTTGGCTCAGTGGTTAGGGTAGCGGCTTGGGATCCAAGGGTCCTGAGTTCAAACCTCGTTGCCCGCTGAATTACTGCACCAGGGGTTTGACTCAGCCTGTCATCCTTCCGAGGTCGGCAAAATGAGCACCAGCTTGCTGGGATGATCGAGTCATTCGAATATCCTGCGTAGGAGTGGCGACCCGTCCAGGATTGTGCCCAATAGCCAAGGAAACTTATTCGGCAGCACTGACGCTCTGTTCAGAGTATGGTTCCAATGGATGGATGGATGGATGGACACAAGCCAGGCAAGGATATGGGGCATGCTGATGCCATGAGTCGTTTGCCTTTATCGGAATGCCCCAGATTTGTGCCCACTCCTGAAGACATGGTACTCCTCATGGAATTCCTGGATTCTTCACTAGTAACGGCTGAAGAGATTCGTCAGTGGATGGATCATGACCCAGTTCTGTCACACGAGCGCTGTTGCATAACCAATGGTTGGCCTGGTTCACCAGATACAAGGTTCCAGGCTTATTCACCGCGCAAATCTGAACTGAGTGTCCAAGTTGGTGTGATCTTGTGGGGTAGTCGGGTCATACAGTAGTTCCCCCACGAGGTGGAACGAGAGTGTTGGAAATGCTTCATGAAGCGCACCCAGGAATGGTGCGAATGAAGGCGTTTGCGAGGAGCTATGTTTGGTGGCCGAATCTCGATTTAGATCTCGAGAGTACAGTTCACAACTGCAATTTGTGTCAGGCAAACACAAAGTTGCCTGCATCATCACCGATGCATCCTTGGGAATGGCCCCAGAAACCATGGGAGTGCATACACATTGATGATGCCAGGCTATTTTGGGGCAAAATGTTTCTGGTCATTACTGATGTCTCTTCTAAGTGGATGGACGTGCATCCCATGACAACAACGTAATCCGAAGCTACCATCGGTAAATTGAGAACCACATTTGCTCCACATGGGTTACCCACAACTTTGGTGTCAGATAATGAGCCATCATTCACTAGTACAGGATTTCAAAAGTTTGTGGATGTCAATGGAATCACCCATTTCACCTCAGCGCCGTACCATCCAGGGTCCAATGGGCTGGCTGAACGTTCAGTGAAAACATTTAAGGGGGGGTATGAAGAAGCTCAAACAGGGTAGCATTGAGTCGAAAGTGGCCCAATTCCTTTTCAAATACCGTATAACACCCCACTCAACCTCTGGGCAAGCACCATCAGAGCTTTTGATGGGAAGGAAGCTGAAGACCCATCTCGACCTATTACAGCCAGATGAATCTGTATAGGTTCACAGAGTGCAAGCGAAGCAGAAGTCCTGGCATGACAGACACACCAAGGTGGGACTTTTTGGTGTGGGAGATCGTGTCTATCATTCTCAATTTTGGAAGAGGTAATCCTTGGCTGCGAGGAACTGTTGGAGAGAAATTTGGTCCTTCCCTCATTGTGAAACTCTTGGATGGCCGGAATGTGAAGAGACATGTGGATCACATGAGACTGTCAACCTGTGATGTAACCTGTGATGTATCTGGTCCATCTGAACCATCCGTCGAGGCCTCACATGGGAAAGGGCTGCACACATCATTCCAGAGGGCAACATTCCAGAAGGCTCTTGCAGAGAACCTTTTCAGGGTGCTCCTGCTGTGGAGGAATATGAACCACCACCTCTGGTAGCACCATTGGAAGAGCAGGTACTCCGTCGCTCTTCCCTCCTCAGAAGACCTCCTAATCGTTTGGCCTTGTGAATAGTATGCATACGAGTTAACTTGGAATTAACTTTCATCGATGATTTGACGGTACTGTTACTCACAATGTTTGATATTACTGTTGTCGAAGGCAAACTGTGATGGTATGGAAAGTGGTTAAGGCTTAATCTCGTGACTTTGATGATTTTTGTGGAATTTCTTCACAAGGGCGTGCCCGGAGTTATGAGTGTATTTGGATGAATGGTAACTTTGTAAGTTTAAGCTTAAAAAGGGAGGAGTGCAGCATACGACCCCTATCGTCATCTGTGGTTCAGGCCAGGGGTGTGCGGGGGGTGGGGGGGGGTGATGTCATGGAGGTGCGACAATGGCGGTGATCCTAAAGGCCATGTGTGTGAGCTGTGATTAAACTCCTTGCCTGGAAGGTCGAGCCTCTGAGTGATATATTACACCCTTCCCTCAAAAAGCACCATTGCAACCTTCTCAGGTTCTGTTCCGTTCTTGCGTATAGCAGCTTGGCGTATAGCAGTAGCTATCATTTCTTGGAAGCCCGGTTGTGCCGCTGATGCTATGCCCCTCAGGCAGTATGCTGGTATTCATTTCGCCGACCTTGGAAGGATGACAAGCTGAGTCAACCCCATCTTCTCCAATATATACATATATCCCAAAGAGGGCCATGCAATACACAGGACCGAGATCGTTAGCAAGCTTTGTAATGTTGATTCCGCACCTGTGCTCACCAACACCTGTATCAAGCGGCACAATCGGAGGCTGCAACCTGTGAGCAGAGTGTACAGTGATAAAGAAGAGGTCACTGTTTGGACTTCGAACCTCAGCGAAATTGAACCCGTTGTCTGGCATGAAATAGGTCGATGACTGTTCTGCAGTTGGTCTCCTCATGAGATGATTTGAGTGCTTCAATCTCCTCCGTCTGAACTGTATATCATTGACAGTAGTCAGTTTGAATACCTTACCATCAACAATGAGTCTAATAGATTGCTGAGAGATTTGACGAGTAGGTTTGGAGCAATTCCAGATTTGCAAAAGCAGTCAAACAAAACTGAGCTTTATCCTCATCGTTCTCCAGGAAGATTTTGAAGTCTGCCAGCTTCCGAGTACGAGTGCCTTCCAGAAACAATTTCTCACTGAAGCCACAACAAAGCCTTTCATGACTCTTAGAACTGTTTGCAAGATACATATCTGTTGAAAAAAAAAAATCACATGGCGTTTGTTGCTGATTTGATCCAGCAATTTCAGTCCAATGTACTTGAATGTCGGAGGAACACCGTCAGTGCGTGTAAGAGAGCATTGCCACCTTCGATGAAGAGTGCCATGTGATGTGAAATCCTCAAAACACGTTTGTCTTGGTTTTTATTTCGACTTTGCATATTGATAACTTTAAGCATGAAGAGGTGATGGAATTTGGAACCACACTTCTGTTGCAGCTCTATAGTGGGTAAACGAGGTCTCTGGTAGCCATTTTGAAAAGGAGCCAAAACAGTGAAAGTGCTCAGTTTGTTTCAATTTTAACAAAAACGTCTTTTGGACACTTTGGAGCTCCTAAAAAAGTTAGTCCCACCAAGTCCTGGTGGGGGCGGGGGGGGAGGGGGATGTTATCCTCCTGCTAGAGCTCAGACAAGGTTTGAACCAATTGCTTAACCCCGCTTTGTGCTACGTGCGCAGCGTAATTATTTTCAAGGGATCGTGGCTCCGAGGAGGGGCATCACATCTCTTTATTGAGTTAATTTCTCCTCCCGGCAGCTCCCCCAGTTTATTGTTCCCCGGCCCATTTGACAGCACAATTGTTCATTGTCTATGATGACCAATTGACAAGCTGGCATGCAGGTAGTAGTTAAACAGATAGCCAGACAAGCAGTTGTTACGGAAGGAAATCTAAAGATTTCGTAAGTATATTGATGACTTCCGTCCTCTATTTGTGTGTGTGTTTGTGTGTTTGTTTGTAGGCACGATAACTCGAGAACGGAAGAAGCTACCAATGTCAAATTACACTACGTGATTCAGGAGGGTGATGGCTCGCGCTGATTAGATTTTGGTCAAAATCGGTCAAAGGTCAAGGTCACAGTGAGGTCAAACATTCGATTTTTGATGGTTTGGTACAGAATCATCGTAGAAACTTCTGGTTTGCGTCGCTACCTTCTCTAGAGACAGCTTTTATTAGACAGGGTCAGAGGTCAAGTTGACGATTTCGTAAATACCAGTCTATGACTGCTTGTTTGTCCATTGACATCAGGCAGGATGGTCGGCTTCACCCTAATCTATCCTAAATCTAACTATTTCTTATTTCAGTTATTCTTAATCGCACTCTCCAGGAGGAAGCAGAGACATGTGTAGAGACTTAAAGGTTGGAGTTGTGTGGCCCTACCGGGCTCACCAGCGGCGTGGCCCAATGGGGGTGTACCTGCCCCTAACTACCAATTTGGGACTCAGTGAGTCCTCGCAAAATCCAATTGCCCTACTCCTCTTTTTTTCCAATGACTGGACATCAAATGGTGTAAATGGCAAGCATTCATGCTCCATCCCAATACTTTCAAAAACATATTATCGTATTTCCTTTCAAACCCCCCTCTATTGTGTTTCTAATCACCAATTTGACCGGCTGCTTCATGTGCTGGTGGCATTGTTAAATTTGGGCTGAGCCCTCAATTTTGCTTTCCTGTGTTCCAGCACAATCTATGAACTGAGCAGTTTGGCCCCCTCTGTAGGACCGTCAAAACCCATACACACCTGTTCATGGTTGAGTGTCGGTGACTATACCAACTCCCCCCACCAGGTCCCACTGGTATGGAGGGTAGATGGACACGGACACCCAGCAGGATTAAATACAAAACCTTCCAAAGGGTGGAGGAGCTCATTGTGAGCCAACGGTCATCCATATCTGGTGCCAACTGCTTCTGTGGACGTCCTCCTGCAGTTGATTATCTTCCCTTGGAGGTTTGTGGCAGGATTTGCACTCTGGCTATTACAAAACACCACTCCACAAAACACACTGTCGTGTGTGTCAGGGTGGTGCTGAGGTGTCGTTCACCAGACAGCGGTCTCCTCGGGCTAACCTGAAGTGGTTGCAGCGACGTGCTGTGGCACATGCTCCCAATGTATGTATTTATGTATGTCGGCCTCTGCCTGCTCTCAACCAGAGCCAGCAGCACCCCTGAGCTACTGAGGCTACCCCGAGTGCTACCACACTCCAGCTGAATCATTGGGGTCCTCACTGGCACCCCTTACCATGTGCTGCCTGGTACTCAACACCTTGGTTTCTCTCCTCTGCTACCCAGGCCTAACACAACAAAAAATTAGCAACCTCCCATGCCCTTCTGGCATACTGTGACCTCTGTCACTCAAGACTCTCAGGACCCTGGGTACATCCTCAACCAAACTCTGCCTTACACTCGGACCACACTCGGAACTCTCTTCCACACATATGCACCCAATTTCTCAATCCCTTTCTTACCATAAGCACCAGCACTGTTGCAGCTTCCATGTTACCATAAGCACCAGCACCACTCTCACATTTTCACACTCACATTCACCTGTGTCCTAACTCACAGGTGCGGTGGCCTTGATTTCCCACACTGCCATGCATGTTTCACACACTGGCGGTTTGGTGATAGCTGTGCACACCCACATGCCGGCTCACAAGGGCTGTGTGGCCCTGACGTCTCGCACCAACAGCTCAGAGTGCAGCGATTGCACCACTCATGCACCGGCTGTTCAGCACTAGGTGCACACATGCATGGTACAACTTCGTGCTCGGGCACAGGTGGCTCGCATGCTGGCACCGCCTCCCTCGCACTGCTCACATACCAGCACACACACCCCACTGGGAAAAGCCCCAATCCAGTCCCCTGTGACCTGGATAACTTCCTCCTCCACATCATCCATGGGTGCGTCCACATACCTTTTGGCAACAGCCAGTTCCACCCGATGATCACACCCATCCTGAGCTCCTCCAGCATGGAGTCTTGCACCTGTAGGGTCATGCACACCTTGCATTGCACATTTGCACTGCCATCACACATCCTGGAGGAGACTCTTCCATTACTCTTCTCTCTCTCTCTCTCTCTCTCTCTCTCTCTCTCTCTCTCTCTCTCTCTCTCTCTCTCTCTCTCTCTCTCTCTCTCTCTCTCTCTCTCTCTCTCTCTCTCTCTCTCTCTCTCTCTCTCTCTCTCTCTCTCTCTCTCTCTCTCTCTCTCTCTCTCTCTCTCTCTCTCTCTCTCTCTCTCTCTCTCTCTCTCTCTCTCTCTCTCTCTCTCTCTCTCTCTCTCTCTCTCTCTCTCTCTCTCTCTCTCTCTCTCTCTCTCTCTCTCTCTCTCTCTCTCTCTCTCTCTCTCTCTCTCTCTCTCTCTCTCTCTCTCTCTCTCTCTCTCTCTCTCTCTCTCTCTCTCTCTCTCTCTCTCTCTCTCTCTCTCTCTCTCTCTCTCTCTCTCTCTCTCTCTCTCTCTCTCTCTCTCTCTCTCTCTCTCTCTCTCTCTCTCTCTCTCTCTCTCTCTCTCTCTCTCTCTCTCTCTCTCTCTCTCTCTCTCTCTCTCTCTCTCTCTCTCTCTCTCTCTCTCTCTCTCTCTCTCTCTCTCTCTCTCTCTCTCTCTCTCTCTCTCTCTCTCTCTCTCTCTCTCTCTCTCTCTCTCTCTCTCTCTCTCTCTCTCACCCTCTCACCCTCTCACCCTCTCACCCCCTGCTGGCTGTTGGTTCGTTGTGTGTACTGTCATGGCGGCTGCTTATTTCGCGTCGTGAGTGCCCGTCCTCCGTTGTGCCGGTTTGTTTCCCCTTTCCCCATTTCTTCTCTGTGTGCTCGTGTTTTTTGTTTGTGAGTTTTCCCCGTGTTTTTAGTTTGTGAGTTTTCCCCGTGTTTTTAGTTTGTGAGTTTTTCCCGTGTTTTTAGTTTGTGAGTTTTTCCCGTGTTTTTTGTTTGTGAGTTTTTCCCGTGTTTTTTGTTTGTGAGTTTTTCCCGTGTTTTTTGTTTGTGAGTTTTTCCCGTGTTTTTGTTTGTGAGTTTTTCCCGTGTTTTTGTTTGTGAGTTTTTCCCGTGTTTTTGTTTGTGAGTTTTTCCCGTGTTTTTGTTTGTGAGTTTTTCCCGTGTTTCCCTTCTGTGTGGAGGAGAGATAGATATAGATATAGATATAGATATAGATATAGATATAGAGAGAGACAGAGACAGAGACAGAGACAGAGACAGAGACAGAGACAGAGACAGAGACAGAGACAGAGACAGAGACAGAGACAGAGAGAGAGAGAGAGAGAGAGAGAGAGAGAGAGAGAGAGAGAGAGAGAGAGAGAGAGAGAGAGAGAGAGAGAGAGAGAGAGAGAGAGAGAGAGAGAGAGAGAGAGAGAGAGAGAGTCGTCGCGAGGCTGATCAGGGTATCGCCTATTTTTGGCAGTGCTCTGTTCGTCCATTCATTATTTAAAAGCCTTTCACTTTAAACCTGCTTTATTTTGGTTTTTATTTCTCTTGCCTTTCCTTATTTTAGTTCGCGCCCTCTTTCCCCAATTTCGGGAAAGTAGGAGTGTATTGTTAACTTCCTCTTCCTCAGTGAGGAAGACGACGAGCGTCGCGTCTTGGTTGTAACATGGCGGCTGCTCGCTCGCAGCACGATGCTGCTTTCGAGGTACGTACTCGTAAAAACGCTCTAATTTGTGTCCCCCCCCGACGGGGTTCTCACTGAGGAGATTGTTTTGGCCGTTGGAGACGTTGTCGGCATTGAGCATGTCCGTGCTGCGTCACGCATGAATCAGAAGGTCGTGGTGTTCATCTCCGATGTTCGTCTTGTTCACGACGTCGTGAGTTCTGGGTTAACCACACACAGTGGTCACTTTGTTATGGCCTCCCCGATGGATGTCCCAGCAATGAAAATAATCGTCTCTAACGTGCCTCCTTTCGTATCGAATCAACAACTTGTCTCTGTTTTGTCTCGTTACGGGAAAATTGTGTAAAAGATGTCGATGATCCCCCTCGGGTGCCGCCATGACAAGGCAAAGCACGTGATGAGCTTTCGGCGGCAACTTTACATGGTGCTGCCGGACCGCGGGGACGTCACGAGTTTTAAGGTTTCGTTTAAGATTAAAATTGATAATTACGATTACCAAGTGTGGGCTTCATCAGCGACTTTAACATGTTTTCTTTGTGGAGCCTTTGGTCATTTAAACAGATTTTGTCCGAAAGCTTCTTGTTCGAAGTGTGGTGAATCGGGACACGTCGATTTAGATTGTGAAATGGTTAACGACCCACAACCTCGTCTGGTGGAGGAGGTGATGCCCAGTGAACCTAACGTTCCCGCTCATACTGTTCCCTCACATAGTGAGGACGGTAAGGATGATTTTGTCACTGTGTCAAAAAAACGTAGATCGTCTGTTCCTCGTGACCCCACTAGCTCTCCCAAGGTAGTCGTGCTGGATACGGTTGTTCCGGTAACTGAGGAACCTCATCGGAATGAAAAAAAGGATGGAATGGTTTCTGATAACGAGAATGTATTTCAAAGCGTACAGTGTGGTCCGGGTCCTTCAGGTCGCGGTGAAGTGTCTCTTGGTGTTACTGAACCGTGTGTAGAATGTCGGGAGGTATCAGCACTCGGTTTTCCTAAGACAGACCGAAATAGTGTTGCGGCTCCATGCGATGTTCCCACCTCAACAAATTATCAACATACAGTTTGTGAGGCCCCGGTAGAGGTGCCCGATGTAGTTGTACAAGATGGTGGATTAGAGGCCCCATCTCATGTTGATGAAAGTGTTAAACAGGACTCACAAAGTACCACCGTGCATCACTCGGTACCCCTCTTAGACGTGTTTGTAAAGGTCCAGGGTGATACGTACCGAGTGGAAAGTTATCTGGGCTCTCTGCTTCAGATGATGATGACATGGAGGTGACTGATCTGTCACAGTCATCATCTGATCATTTACAGATATCTCCGCAGGTTATTGTATCCTTTCTGAATGAGACGTTTAGGCAGCGGAATGTCATCATTCATCAACATTTTCCTGACTTGCTTTCCTTCATGCAGACTGCAAAGTGTATAATTAGGAACTCTAAAGATTTTGAAATAACTAAACCACAAATTCACAGACTGAGGAAGTTTATTACAAAAGCAGGTTTAGAATGTTCTAAACAGCTGCCAAACCCCCCTGATACGGGATGAAAAGGAATGAAGTGCTTTTTGGCACCTTAAACATGAATGGGGGTTGGTGCTAACCATTTGCGTCGGATCCAAGTTAAAAACTTGTTGCTTCGGAAACATGTGGATGTCTGTTTGTTGCAAGAAACGCACATAACGGAGACTTCACAGTCTGACTGGCTCTGCCTTAACAAGGGGCTTTGTTTCTTCAGTAATTTGTCTTCTGTCTTGGCGGGTGTTGCCTTTCTGCTTCGTCCAGGGTTTGTTCCTGACTCGTATGGTTTCCTTGAAATAGCTAAAGGACACTTGGCATCATTAGAGTTCGTGTATCAAGGATTTCACCTCACCTTACTTAATGTCTATGCTCCCAGTGAGAGCGGGGCTCGTAAATTTTTTTTTTTACACATCTGACTAATTACTTCCATACTTTAGTCTTTGATCACTGTATTTGTATCGGAGGAGATTTCAATTGCACGTTTGAACCTAATTTAGATAGGAATACACCAGAACCACATCCTGAATCTCATAAACGCATGTCTTGTTGTTTTTCATCACTTGGTCTTCTCGATGCTTGGCGCATGCAGCACCGGACAGCATCTCAGTATACATGGTGCCGGTGTGCTAACGGGCTGATAACACTTGCAAGGCTGGATAGATGGTACATTAACTCTACTTTTAGAAATGTCCTCATGTCTTGTAACATCTTTCCTTACATTTTCTCTGATCATCACTTGGTAGTGCTTGGTTTATCCTCTTCTCGGTTACCGAAAGAAGTGCGTATTGGACCTTCAATACCAGCCTGTTTGAGGATTGTTTTTTTTACTGACGTTTTTGGGAAAAACTTATCCAAAGTAAACCTTCCTATGCTTCTATCCAGTTATGGTGGGACAACGCGAAAGCTCAAATTCGTGTTTTCTGTCAATGTTATCAGTCCTTTTCCACGAGCAAGAATAAAATTGCTGTTTCACTCTTGGAAACAGGTTTTGCAGTTGAAGGAAGACTTGGCTAAAGCTCAAAATGACAGAAAGCTTCAGCTATTATTAGGAAAAAAAGAGCTTATCTCAGAGAATTGATTCATGAAAAAGTCATGGGGATGTCAGTTCGACTCAGAATCCAAAATGTGAAGTTTTCTGACACCCCAAATACAAGGTTTTTCCAGTTAGAAGGGGTTAAGAAATCCCAAAGGCAGATTTTCTCCTTGTTGGATGCTCAAGGCACTATTATACAAAATGAAAGTGATGTTAGAAGACTTGTGAAAAATTATTTTTCTGATTTATTTGCGAAGGAATCTGTGTTTAAAGATTGTGTTGATGAGATGACAAATCATGTTCCTTCTTTGAGTTGTGGTCAGCGTCAAGCTCTTGAAAAGCCACTTACCCTGGAGGAACTCAGCATGGCTCTGAACAGCTTTGAACGTGGAAAAGCCCCTGGAATCGATGGACTTCCAGTGGAATTTTTTTCAGTATTTTGGGACATCTTAGGTCCAGAAGTACTGTTGGTTCTGCAAGAAAGTTTACTTTCTGGCATACTGCCTCTCAGCTGTCGAAGAGCGGTGGTTTGTCTTCTCCCAAAAAGCGACGATCTCCGTCAAATCAAGAACTGGCGCCCCATCTCATTACTATGTTCTGACTACAAACTCTTTTCCAAATTGTTGGCCAATCGGCTAAAACTTGTCGTCGGGACTCTCGTTCATCATGACCAGAGCTACTGTGTTCCAAGGAGATCAATCTCTGATAACATCTTTTTGGTTAGAGATTTGATTGATTGTGGTCTAAAGGAGGAGGGGGGGGGGGTGGTTTGATTTTCCTTGATGTCAAAAAGGCTTTTGATAGCATTGATCACTTTTATATGTTTCATGTGTTGCAAAAGTTTGGTCTGGGTGAAAGGTTCATGAGTTTTGTTAAGTTGTTATACAACAATATATCAAGTTTGTGTAAGGTAAACGATGGTCTCTGCTCTCCCATTCAGGTTCAGAGGGGTGTTCGGCAAGGCTGTCCATTGTCAGGTTTACTGTTTAGCCTTTCTCTTGAGCCATTACTAATTAATCTTAGGAATTCTCTTTCTGGCTTTGGACCGTCACCAGAAGAACACCCTATCGTTGTGTCTGCATATGCTGATGATGTCTGTATAGTAATTAAAAATGATCAGGATCTAACTACTCTTCTTGGATCTTTACATAAGTTTCATCTTGCTTCACATTTGCAGTGTAATTGGCAAAAGAGTCAAGCTCTGTGGGTGTCCTCAGCTCAATGTACATCCGGTGGGCTTCCCTTAGTGCCACCTCAGACTCTTCCGAAAGATCTAAGGTGGACGAGAGAGGGGGTGAAATACTTCGGTGTTTATCTTGGCCCTCACCAGTACTCCCCTATTAACTGGGAAGGAGTGGTAGATCACGTAACCAAACGTCTCAACAAATGGAAAAGGTTCCTTCCGCAAATGTCTTTCAGAGGTCGTATACTAATTATTAATACTTTAGCTACCTCTGTCTTGTGACACAAATTCATCTGTTTACAGCCACCAGACAGCTTGCCTAAAGAGATTCAACAGATACTTGTTAATTTTTTCTGGAATGGTTATCATTGGTTGCGGTCAGATTTACTCTGTTGCCCCTTGTCTGATGGTTGCTAAGGGCTCATTGACGTAAAGTGTTGTCTGATGGCCTTTCGGCTGAAGTCGATACAACGAGCGATCAATGTGGAAAAACTGCCCTGGCACCCCGTAGCACAACGAATATTGAGACAAGCTGGATTGCTCGGCTACGGCCTTGATAGTCGGGCAGCATCTTGCACAAAATAAAGTCCCGTGGGATTTTTGGTATGAAAGCAAACCACCATGCTTGACTCTTCAAGTGGACCCTAATGATTAATAAAAAGCTTGGTGGCAATCTGGGAAATGGTGCGGATGTATATTTTGAACACATTTCACATTTTTTGAAGAATGACTATTTTATGCCGCTTAAAAAGTGACATAATGTCACTCTGACCCCTCCATATACCACCAATTTTGTCATATTTGGTATCAAATTGACCAGCATGAACCTCTGAATACTCATAGGTCATTTATTCGTCAATATATGAGCCATATCATGAATAAATCGCACAAAAATCAAAATTTTGACCATATTTCGACTTCGGTTTCACCGTCCGCAGTTCACCAAAATACCTTTTTCTCAACATTGTGCTCACCAATCTGCGAATGAATAGTATCACAACGCACCTATGTTATCACTCGTTATTTTGATATTTTATACATATCATTCACTTGATAATTCAACGAGATATACCTCAAAATATAACCCTACCCCCGAGTTCATACGTATGCATAAGTCCCATGGCAGTCAGCTCTCATCCAAAGAGCTCGTCGCTGTCATCATTGTTATCGTGTTCGTCTGGTACTTCATCCTTGTCATCGTCGGTTGAGTGGTGTGAGTTTTCGCAGTTGTCTTCCAGACTGGAACATCCACACATGCCTGTGCAGTTGAGTCCTGCTTTCACGCAGGTGCATCGTGCTGTTTGACATCTCAACGTGGAACAGTTGCATTTCACAAAATTAATAACAGACTTTGGTGCTGGGAGTTGAGTGGTCATGACTGGAACCCATTTTGCCTCAAGTTTCCAGCCATAATTTTGTGGTGATGGAATTTGTGGGTTTGGTGTCGTGTCATTGAACCACACGATGGCTTGGAAGTGGGCACGACTGATTGCTTGTTGGAGGGAGTTTCTCGGACTGGCATTGTTTCTTTGAAAACATCCACCATCTGAGCTTGTCTATCTTGGTGAGCAGTGTTTGAGGGGCATACACTGAGCAGATGAACGTTTCGATGGATTTCAGTGTGTCAGTACTCAAGTGTGATATTGTTCCCAGGGATCCAAGTGCAGTAATGACCTCATCACTGGCATGTTGGAAAGCCTTCCAGAAAGCCATTTTGCCTTTTCTGGCGAAACTTCCGGTGTTGTCTGCTCCATTCAGAGCATGGAGTCCCGGCAAAGCTGCTACTTGAATCGGTCACCGAGATCGGTAAATCATTTGGAGGGGAACAGCGCGGCGCTTTTGTCCTGTTCCTGTAACAAAAGTTGTGTTCCTGCATAAGACTGGATACCGCCGAAGTGCCAGAATGAAGACATCGGTGTCTGGGGAGTGGATGGCAATACTGGATGCACCACGACTGGTTGCATCGACAGCGTGCAAGAGGAGCTTTGTGTCTGCTTCCTCTTGGTCACTTTGGAGGTATGCCATGTTTGTATGAGTTGCTTTGCACTGTGATCCCCATGCCACGACCATGTGCTTCCCCATGGCATTTGCTCTTTCTAACATCTTCTCGGCAAGATAACCAGTTAATGCCATCTTCGTCTTCACACTCGCCAGTAATTGCTTCATCGACACCTTGGCTATGTTTGTAGTGTCTGTGATGTGATAGGATACCACGGGCTGCCTTTCCTTCTATCATGATTGGCTGTCTTCAAAGAAGAGGAAATGTCATAGCGGTCAAAAACCAAGTGAATTTCATCACCTTTCCTGTATTTCTGCAAGATCCGTGTCATAAAGTGCTCTGCTAGCTCTCTGCAGTTCTTAATGTGGTCTGGCTTGTCCAGAGATTGCAGTTCTGCCATGGCATCCAATAGAACCACTTCCAAGAGAGACGAGTCGTCATCCTACTCTGTTATTGTACTGTCATGAACTGATGGCATGATGACGTCAGACGTGGCAGTGTCCTCAGCGGTCTTCTCCAAAACCGCCATCAAACTACTTTTGTTTTGGCAGTGCAGCATCGTGCCATCCGCAGCAAAGAGCGACCTTGTTTCCAACTTGTTGTGGTGACAAGTACTTCGCCACAGTACTTTGTGCCAGACTGACGGCATGCTTGTTGACGACGAAGTATTCCTTGTCTATTGACAATGTTGTATTTGGGCCCTGGATTAACCATCTATAAAATATGTAGCGTTCTTCTGGAACATGCTCGCTCGTAGAGTCAGATAAGTTTCCAGTGAATGTCCATTTGTCGGCCTTGCGTATCGCTCTCCTCAAAATTGAAGATGCTTTGTATAGCACCCTCATGTCCGATTCCATCCCCATCTCTGTTTCCTCCATCCGGTTAATGGCTTCATCTCTGGTAGTTTTGATTGTGCAACGTTCTGGCTCATTGATGCACTTTGGTTTGTTGAACTCTATACTGGGTATCTCGTTCTGCAGCAGTTGCTTGATTACCTTGCGGGGGCATTCTGGATGGGTCACGTTGTTAGCAGATCTTATTGCAGTGAAAGTGTCTTGTAGTTCACCCATGTTGAGGATCTTTCCATCCAACATCATGCCTTCTGCTCGGCTTAGGAACTCAATTTCTGCTGCAACCTCAACTACAATACTGGCTTGAGGAACTTCTGATGATTTCTTGACACGCCAAACATTTGTTACATGAATTGCCCAACATCGCTTGTGGTATTTAACATCAATGGCATGCGCGTCTGTGGGGTTTATTGAAGTAATGAGCTTCACACAAAGCTGTTCGTCTCCACTTTTTGTAATGGCTTCCTTAAGAGAAACACTTGCATTTCCAGTGGCGAGTAGATGTATTGAATTAGTACGCGTTGCTCCAAGATCACAGAAGAAACACAGGTCACTCTTGTATGGGGTTGAATGAGAGCGTGTAAATGTAGTTGAGGCCTGAGAGGATTTTTCATCATGAATTCCTTTGGATGATAATCGTTTCTCGTAGTGTCCTTTTGCTCTGTTGAGCATTCCAGCATGAACAGTATTCTGCTGACATTTCCTGTGCCATGATGCAGATTTTTCCTGCAGGTCCTGGCTGGAGACATTTCCAAGTCGCCGGCTGATTTCGGGATAGTCTCTGTCACCGTACTTAGCTCGTTCTCTGATACAGAGTAATATCTTCTCGTAAGCACCGGGACTCTGAACTAATGTTGCGGCACTTTTTGTTTGGCAAATAATACACAAGGAATAGTCAGTGTCTACTCTCGCAACTTTCTCTGGAGAAAATACAGTTTTTGTGGCTGACTCCATTTCGATGTTGACAAGGCGATGTATTAGAATGTGGAAGCATTTGTTGGCAATAGCAGAATACGCAATAAGCCGTCTCTGGGTACAAGAGAGGGATAGTATGCTGGAGTTCCAATCTAGTGTCTGCAAACTACCGGTGACCCTTTCTGTTCTTGTCAGATGTTCTGCTGCATCTGAAAAACATAACAGTGAAAAACATAAAAGTATGGTTTTATACAGAATCGGCTATATTGCATTGAATATATCATCTTGTGGCTCTTCTGCAGCATCACATCTGAAAGAGAGAAAATGCTTATATTAGTGGATACCATGGTTACTATAGTCATATGGGAAGACTACCTCAACCTAATCATCTACAGTAGCATTTGTGGCATGAGTTTACAAAATCATGCATCCAAATTTGCAGATGTCGGAAAGAGTAACCTTCCGATTCATTAGGGGGTAGGGTTACATTTTGAGGTATATCTCGTTGAATTATCAAGTGAATCATATGTATAAAATATCAAAAGAACTAGTGATAACATAGGTACGTTGCGATACTATTCATTAACAGATTGATGAGCACAATGTTGAAAAAAAGGTATTTTGAACTGCGGACGGTGAAACCGAAGTCGAAATATGGTCAAAATTTTGATTTTTGTGTGATTTATTCATGATATGGCTCATACATTGACGAATAAATGACCTATGAGTATTCAGAGGTTCATGCCGGTCAATTTGATACCAGATATGACAG
>NC_140963.1:87408150-87475650 GCF_056783735.1 Eptatretus burgeri | reverse complement strand
TGCTAGACTATCGTAGCACTCCACTTTAAGGGATAAACTTGTCCCCGGCTCAGCTCCTAATGGAAAGATGCCCAGAAACACACTGCCCTGCAACCGTGCTCTCCTCACACCTTCTCGGTATGACCATCACCTCATGAGATCACACCTGGATGCACAGGAGAAACAAAAGCACTATCATGACAAGCCATCTATGTCAAGTCTGCCACCGGGAGTCAGCGTTGGGATGCTACCCAACCCGGAGGTCAGGCATTGGATTCCAGCGGTAGTTGAGGCACGCCACAACAGCCCCCGCTCGTATATGGTGAGGACCCCAAACAATGTGTACCGGTGTAACAGGCTCTATCTCCACAGAGTGCCTCATTCAGCCAATGTTAGCCCGGTGCAAAGTCAGCCACCCTCTCGCTTTTCCCCTTCCCAGGAAGTGAGGGACCTCCCTGATTCCACCTCTCAACAGGTCACCCCAGTGGAGAACTGCTGCCAGTCCCCAAATCCAAGTGAGCAAGAACCTGAATCCCAAAGTTTACCAACAGTGTCATCCCCTCGAGCCGCGGCATCTCCCAAAGATACCAAGTTCATCACAAGGAGCGGCAGAGCTGTAAACCCTCCCAGACGTCTGGATCTTTAAATTTAAATCAATTGATTCACATGATCTGAATGGGATGCTGTTTGTTAATTCATCATAAGTTCTTCACCTTTCGAGTTATTTGCTTTGCTGGCTTTCTTTAAAGTAGTTTCCTTGAAAGAAAGGAGGATGTAATGTATTACTCTGACTAGTAATTGCATTGTTGTTGTAGTTTATTGATTGCGCTTATTTGTGAGACACGAGTGAATTGGCACCGCGTCAATAAACGCAGTTTCCGGTTCCTGCTCGGTGGAGTCTGCTTGAGTTCGTTACAATAACCCCCCCTTGATTTTATTTTATTTTATTTTTCTGTGGGATTTTGTCAAAGATATCTGCAACAGCAAGTGGGCAAACCTGCAGGATCTTCAGTCTTGGATCACATCCTTGTTCACTGACGTTTCAAGCAATCGATGAGAGATAAAGTTCTGCCCACCTCACAAATTAGCAATGTTATCGATGAGTTTGTGCCAGTGTGAAGCTCAGTACGTGAGCCACACGACCCAAAGTTTGATTGATCGTATCAAACAGCATGTCCTTCTGGCATTTTGAGAAAGGAACTTGAGAGTTCGGACACAACCAGTGCGAGCATGTAGGAACGTTCAAGAACCATCGGCTACTTCTTGTTCTTCTGCCATTGCACAGCACTTCGTTGCCAATCCCATCTGTGCAGACCGATACAAGGCAGATATGTTGAAGATATTGAGCCAAGGTTGGAGTGTTTCACATCTACGTATGTTGGAAGCAACCTTCGTCTTTTCTATAGACCTTGTGTTCTGTCGTTAAAAGGAATTTGTACATTCTCTCATTATTTTTCAATATGGAAACATCACAGCTGTTGCTCCCACTGTCCAAGATACCATACAAATGGTGAGTCATCGGCTTTGGGGGAATTACATCCCCCCTCCCCCCCATCACCTCCAAGCCATTGCTGCAAATGGTGAGTCATCGCGCTGCACTGCATTCCATCCAATCAGAGCCAGAGATACTGATGACTGTGACCTAACCAGTGGTGGCCCAGATTACCATTGACGTCATCAATGATGAACCAATCAGTGTCGATCTGACATTGAAAAGTTTATATATGCACGCCTTCTCACTTCCTGCTTCTCCAGCTGTGACTCAACCTTGAGAAGGACAGCACGAAAAGCTTTGGTTAATATTGTTATGGATTTGGAAGCCTCTTGCACAAAGACAGTCAGCCGGCCAAATGTTGTTATTTCGTTAAGTATATGTGTATAGTTAGAATCCATCCCCTCTGTCTAACGGGAATTTCATGTGTGCGCTGCGAGTTGTTTGGAAGTTTTTTTTTTTTTTATATTCCCCAACAACAACATCCTGCTTCGTTCCGCCACCCAACCAAACCTTCGCGGATCGACTCCATTATCCACGTGTTTTTGGCTGAAGGGGTGGGCGGAGCCTCCATCACCTCAGATCGAGGCTCCGCTCCGAAGAAGGGCAGGGAGTGTTTCCTCCAGCCAATGGACAAAGAGCGAGCAAAGCCGAGGCGCTCCAGCCAATGGGAAGCCAGAAGGCCAGAAACAACTACAGAGCCTCTTCGAGGGGCGGGCCACCGACACGCCACCCATCCAATGGGAGACAGAGTTACCTCAGGACGGATCCCTCCCACCTCGCAGGAGGGGTTGAATAATTGTCGGTGTGATCCGTCTGGGTCGTCTCGTCTGGTCTGCTGGCCATCTTCCGTCTTGGTGCTGGCTGGCGTCTGCTACTTCGTCTTGGTTCCTTGGCGCTTTGTGCGAGGTTGTCTGTGTGGGTTCGAGTCCCACTGTGGTGGTTGGAGCGTCCGATCTTCCCAAGCCCTTCCACAAGAATCCCGAGCTCCACAAGGGCAGGTCGGCAAGCGGTGCGAACGTGGCCTGGTACCGACCAAAGTCTGACCTCCAGCCTGTCTATCCCCTTGGCTGCGAGGGTCGAAATAAAGACAATCCGGGTCCATTTTCTTTTGGTGTGTGTGTGTATCTGTGGTGGTGCCATCTTATAAGTAGAAATTGTATAAGTGTTGATTGCTCATTATACATTGCATTTTATTTGGAATAAGTCTGCACTGTGTCTTATTATTGTAAATAAATATTTGTTAAATGTTCCAGTTCGTTGCCCGTCGTTTCTATCATTGACCCAGCACGGTGCAGGCTTGAGAAATAGTGAGGCTGTTTGTGCCGTAAGTTGTTATTTGGACCGGCGCGGCTTTGGTAACTCCCGCTCGGTTATGCCGGATCCGAGTCGGTTACAGCGACTCGGTTCGGACAAAGCCGGCCGAGGGTGTGGCTTCCCTGGGAGTTAGACGGCATGAGTACTTAGGTAAATTGGAATAGACAAGTGGACCCTACCTCACACCGTCGAAATATTGGTGACCACGGTCCTTTTAGTGACCTGTCGACTCTGGAGTTATCCGGGGTGACGACCTTTCAATTCCGGTGTTCGGTGGGAGATGGCCCGACTGCTCCATCTAGCGGTCGTCCTCGCCACCGAACCCGGCACCACAACAATATGTCATGTTTATTTTCTTGGATATTAAAGTTCTGCAGTCCCAAACATCTGTATATATATATATATATATATATATATATATATATATATATATATATATATATATATATATATATATATATATATATATATATATATATATATATATATATATATATATATATATATGAAGACCACAAGGGGAAAACCAGAGATGTCAGGATAAGTTAATTTTGAAGAAACTGAAAAACAAAGTTTCAAGACGTTGGTGGACTGTTTCATAACTGTCATATAGATTTCTTTTCCAGTAAAAGGAAGAGTGATCATTGGCCGATCAAATTAAGCATGTAGCATTTGCCAAGCTTCTGTGTTATTTAATTTAAGAGCAAAGAACAAATCGATGTTGCAAACTGACATCACTGGTTATTCTCTTGTTTAATAATTGCCATGCAATTTTAACCCAGGATGTGCAGCAAATTCATGCTTGTTGGTTATTTGCATACATTACATGACTTTGGTGATCACAGATTATTTTTTTCAACATTAAACGGTCATTGTTTTTTTGTTGGATTGGTGTTCAACGCCATACTCAAGGGTATTTCGCTTATATGATGACGGATTCTCCATTTCTTACTCCGTACTACTTAATATGATGGAAAACCGGGAGGAAACCAAGGATAAACCACCCCTGCGATAGCCGAAGTCACCTCATGTGACTCCCTCATATACGTTAAGCAGGTTGATTGGGCGGTGGGTACATCGAATGAGGATTCGTACTCAGACGCGCTAACCATTTAGCCACGGCGTGGGTCCCATAAAAGTCACAATAGAGGTTTGACCAGGCTTGAACCACGATATGCACCAACTACGGAGCCCATGATATAACCAAATCGGCTATTGTGGTGCTCAGAGTTTCTGCTGTGAAAGTTTTACAACCTTTTATTTTTTAGTTTCTCAACTCTGAATATTATGGTGGAACAGTTAACATGAATGAAAGGGAGATAACCAGGAGTAAAGTACTGACAACTCTGAGTTTCTACTTGTTCAGCTTTGACAACACTTGTTTTTTCATTGCACGGCTAAACTTTATACCATATAAATTATGTGACACCCCTGGTTATTAGTTAAAGTAATATTGTGAGAGGATACCTTATGTTACCAACTATTGGCAGGTGCAATAACCCTGAAATTTATAAAAAGTGACATCTCTGGTTTTCCCCTTGTGGTCTTCATATGTATATATATATATATATATATATATATATATATATATATATATATATATATATATATATATATATATATATATATATATATGATGATGTGGACATCCCTTCTAATTCGTGTATTCAGCTATTTCAGCCACACGCATTGCTGACTGGTGTATAAAATCAAGCACACAGACATGCAATCTCCATAAACAAACATTGGCAGTAGAATCGGCCGAACTCAATAGCTCGGTGGACCGTCATTGGATTGGATCGGTGACTTTCAACGTGGACCGTCATTAGTTTGAATTGGTGGACTTTCAACGTGGACAGTCATTGGAAGCCACCTTTCCAATAAGTCAGTTCGTCAAATTTATACCCTGCTCGAGCTGCCCCAGTCAACTGTAAGTGCTGTTATTGTGAAGTGGGAATGTCTAGGAGCAACAATGACTCAGCCGCCAAGAGGTAAGCCACACAAGCTCAGCGAATGGTACCGCCGAGTGCTGAAGCACAGAGTGAGGAAAAATCATGTAGGCGGGTGTAACACTCACGACCGAGTTCCAAACTGACTGCAAGCAACATCAGCACAAGCACTGTTTGGCGAGAGCTTCATGAAATGGGTTTCTATGGTTGAGCAGCCACACACAAGCCTAAGATCACCATGTGCAAAGCCAAGCGTCGGCTGGAGTGGTGTAAAGCTCACCGCCATTGGACTCTGGAGCAGTGGAAATGCATTCTCTGGAGTCATTAATCACGCTTCACCATCTGGCAGTCCCACGGACAAATCTGTGTTTGGCGGATGCCAAGAGAACGCTACTCGCCTGAATGCATCGTGGCATCTGTAAAGTTTGGTGGAGGAGGAATAATGGTCTGGGGCTGTTTTTCATGCTTCGGGCAGGCCCTTTAGTTCCAGTGAAGTGAAATCTTAACGCGGCACCATACAATGACATTCGAGATGATTCTATGCTTCCAACTTTGTGGTAACAGTTTGGGGAAGGCCCTTTCCTGTTTCAGTATGACAATGCCCCCATATGCAAAGTGAGGTCCATACAGAAATGGTTTGGCAAGATCGGTGTGGAAGAACTTGACTGGCCTGCACAGAGCCCTGACCTCAAACCCATCAAACACCTTTGTGATGAATTGGAATGTCGATTGCGAGCCAGACCTAATCGCCCAACATCAGTGCCTGACCTTACTAATGTTCTTGTGGCTGAATTGAAGCAAATCCCTGCAACAATGTTCCAACATCTAGTGGAAAGCCTTCCCAGAAGAGTGGACGCTGTTGTAGCAGCAGAGGGGGGGGACCAACTCCGGATTAATGCCCATGCTTTTGGAATGAGGTGTTGGACGAGCAGGTGCCCACATACTTTTGGCCATGTAGTGTTTATATTAGCAAAGGTACCTGGCATTGCTGTGAAAAACTGGGTCCTTCCTCCGTCTCCTTCCCCTCCCTCCTCTTCCCCTCCCTCATTCCACCCATCCTTCGTCCCACCTCCACCCTTCCCCCTTCTCTTCCCTCATCTCTTAAAGGAACCTCCACAGGGTGTATATTCAATAATTGTACACGTATAATAACTTCTAAAAAAAGAAGGAAAAATATCTCTCAGGAATTTCTCTGGCAGCCTCATTATTACCTATGAAGGCATTTCACTCTACCATGCCGATTTCTGTAGTCTCTAATGTTTATTGGCTTCACATATGTGAATTGCATGTCCATGAGTTTGTTTATAAGTCTTGAATAAACGAGAAGAGGACTTGAGGGAGGGGGTGAGCTGGTTAACATGTTGTCGATTCATCAGCATTTGTAAAACTGGACGTTAAATAAAGTGGTTATGAAATAAAGGCACATTTTAGTTGTAATTAAGTTAGAGCCACATTGTACAAGTCAACCAGCTCACCACCACCCTTTAATCCAACAAGTACCGTGTCGACACCATCCCTTTCCTGTCCCACGCGTTTCCATAATAAATAGATGGCCCATAATTTGGAAAGTATTTCGATGATGTATTGAAATAGTTTCTGCTCATAAAGGCCAGCTGGAGCCAGGGTGATGTAATAAGGTTATTTATTAACATCTCAACGCAGCAAGTTCCGAGCATTTTTTGCTATCACTTTTTTAGATTGTATTTTCATTCTCTTTCCATGAGTTCATGTCTGTGCAAGTGGTGTAATAAGTTGGAATTTACACCGAATTGATCCGCTGTATCCACTATAATATTTGTGGTGCTAAAATATTGCAAAAAACTGGTTAAGTTGTCAAAAAAAATACTATAAAACGCCCATTCTATATTGTGTCTAATCTGTTCCATGTAACGATCCAAAAGTTTGGATCAAACATGGTTCCACGGATGGTGAACGACTGAACTCTGCTTGTTTTGTGTTGCTGAATTACCCAGAGTTCCGTGCACATAGTTTAGCAATTTCACTCCAACGGCCTGTACTTCCTATCCTCTGATGCAAGAATCCTTCGCTTGCCCATATATTCACGGACCTGTCAGGCCCAGGCATCAGAGAGGTCTCCATTTGATGAGCTCCGAAGCACAAGCTCCACACTTGACCGAAGGCTACATGGTGCAGGAAGAAATGCAATCACAATGGAGCAAAAGGGCAATGGATATTTATAAAAGCATTTAATTTTTTTTTCCATACATTGGCCCGCTCGTCCTTGTTGGACTTTCAGCATCTGCCACATCTTACCATTTCAACAAAACACCAATTTGAGAGGGCCCAAGGAATTGCGCAAATATAAAGACGCGCACAGGAACCAGTCAACAAGTTCACTAAATTGTGTTAGTGTTGAACTATTATCATACAATCATTGTTACGATGTATTGTTGATATTTCAACGCATAGTGCAAGGTCACTTTAGGTTCCAATTGACTCTCAGCTTCAGCTTTGCATGCAGGCCAGTGATGGCAGAGAGTTTTGTATGCTTGCATCAAGAAGAGATTATTTTAGCACTGGGCACAGTTGGAGGGGAAAAAGAGACGGGGTCAGATGAAGAATAGGACAGGAGGCGCCGGGCCAGCTGTACCTAACATAAATAGATTGGCTTAGGTCTTTTAATAACAGACTGGTCCTCTAAATAAGGCATCAGGGACCAAAATGAAATCTGCGTTTGGAATTTTTTCACCGATCTCTCATACTACCTTCGGGTGCAAAGCATGTGTTCCTGATCAGGAATAACACTGGATTTGGGAATAGGAGCAGCGGTGGAACTGGTAGTGAAAAAGAACGCAAACATTTGACCATTTCGTTCACGCGTCTTAACCTTAGTTTGTTCCTATTGCATTTTCCATTAATTCATGCCCTAACAGCATTCTGTTCAATCATTCAGAACAATTTTCTGAACTCTCGAACAAGGCCGTAAAATTTGAACTATAATTGTGTTTCAGGATGTGTTTGTTCGTGGCATTTCTTGGACGATAATTTCAAGATGTCAGTATGGAATATCAAGAAGGCTCAGCATGTGACAACGGTAAGCAGCATGTGACAACGGACAACAAATCCCCCCAAAAAGGTTTTCAGAAAAAGTTAATTTACTGTTTTTTTAAAAAAACAAAAAACAAATGACGATCAACAAAACTTTGAGATGTGCTGGAATTACATGTAGCAACTAGAAAGGCACTCAGTAGAGCGCGTACCTCCACCGCATAATGCCTGATCCACGAGAACATATTGGGCCCAATGAATTTTTGAAATATCTTGTCAAGCAGTACTATATCGTTTTTGGCCCTATTTCGCAATAGTGAAGAATCACTTTTTAAAAATTAAATAATTCTCATATCCAGATCCGGATTCGGATCTTCACCAAAATCGAATCAATTTGTCCTTGCTACACACCCAACCTACCCACCAAATTTCGTCCGAATCTCTCCACAACTTTTTTTAAATATCGTGCTACCTATCGTTTTTGAGCCCTATCTCTCAATGGTGAAGAATCACTTTAAAAATTCTAGTAGTCGGATCCGAATCCAGATCTTCATCAAAATCGAATCAGTTCATCCTCGTCACACACCCAACCGGTTCACAAAATTTCCTCTGGATCCATCCACAACTTTTTCAGATATCCTGCACACAAACAAACAGACAAACAGACAGAAAGGGGTGAAAACAGAACCTCCTTCCACCTTCGGTGGCGGAGGTAACGATGATGAGGAATAAAAGAGATCCGTACTTTTGGTAATCCTATTAAAGACCATTCATTCATGTATTATGAACCTGCTGCCGTACATCCCTGCATGCTTTCACGACTCTATCAGTATTTCTGTTCGTATACCTCCAAATGTATTCTTCACAATGTGCACTTTGGAACATATTCCCAGGTATGATCTATAAGAGGGTAATTGAGGTTAAGCTGTATTCTCTGGGATAACCCCAACTATTATGTTTACGAAGTTTTTTTTGAATTGGAAAAAAGAGACTCAATAGAGACTTCGTTGGCATTATCTATCTGTAATTCCAGCAGAGAGAGAGAGAGAGAGTGTGTGTGTGTGTATGTGTGTGTGTGTGTGTGTGTGTGTGTGTGTGTGTGTGTGTGTGTGTGTGTGTGTGTGTGTGTGTGTGTGTGTGTGTGTGTGTGTGTGTGTGTGTGTCTGTGACCGTTGTTTCTCGCCAACCACTGGTCCGATCTAATTGAAACTTGCCAGCTATATTGCTGGGGCCCTGTGGATGTGCCTTTTCAAGGTTTGATATTAATCGGACAAGTAATTCTCAAGTTATGGCCATTTATTTACCAACCAATGACAGGACACGTTGCTGCGTAGGCGTGGTCGATGGGGAAGAGAAACTCAGCCGCGTTCGCCATTACGGGTTTTTTCGCTTCTCTTCTCTTTGTGTTTTTCCTTGCGATAAGGCAAAATACGTTGGTGCTAATTGAATAATTGGCCATTAAAACTAATAATTTATCAAAACGTTGACAGATCCAGCAGCCTCTGCATTCTTGCCCTGGACGAGGAAACAAAAAAGAAGCGCCGTTACCTCAGCAATGTTGTTTATGAAGAGGTGCTAACGAGATAAAGGTGTGTACATGAAGACAATTTTTATTATTATTACTTACGAAATCTAAAGATTTCGTAAGAAATCTAAAGAATCTAAAGATTTCGTAAGTATATTGATCACTTCCGTCCTCTGTCTGTTTGTGTGTTTGTGTGTTTATTTGTTTGGAGGCATGATAACTCGAGAATGGAAGAAGCTACCAATGTCAAATTACACCACGTGATTCAGGAGGGTGATGGCTAGCACTGATTAGATTTTGGTAAAAATCGGTCAAAGGTCAAGGTCACAGTGAGGTCAAACATTCGATTTTTGATGGTTTGGTACAGAATCATCGTAGAAACTTCTGGTTTGCGTCGCTACCTTCTCAAGAGACAGCTTTTATTAGACAGGGTCAGAGGTCAAGTTGACGATTTCGTAAGTACCAGTCTATGACTGCTTGTTTATTTATTGAAGAAGAATTGTTCTGAAAATAATTTATCAAAAAAAGTGCACAACTTATTTTTGTTTCCAATTGACAAAACGGTGTGACCTTTGGAAGTGTTAAGGAATTCAGCTCTACTGAACATGCTTGCCAACGGAATACATCTCAATTTGGTGGTATGCTTTGCAAACGATTTTTTTTTAAACTATTTTCAAACTAAAACAATTCGAACATGGAATACCTAATGACACTGTACTTTCAGGTCTCCTACGAATCCTACCCTGTCGCCTCACCGTGGCATAGGAGTGGCAATGGTCAATGGCAGCGAATGTCATGGCAAGCAAAGACAAGGAGGTAAACTTGATTTTAATTTGCATTTTAATTAACTCTGTGTGTAAGTATCACAGCAGTTGTTACTTCAATGAAAGCGATAATTCGTGGAATGCATGTGAACATTCCGTACGGGCACGCACTACTTCTGCATAGTGATGACTTATTGTATTCTAACAATTTCTGAATTTCTTATGCGCATTTATAGATAAACACAATGCCCCAATCCAGTGGTCGTTTACGAGAGCGAAGGAACGGCCTGTGTAGTTGTTTGAAAGGTTTTTTTTTTGCATGTACAGTCACGCACGTACGGCCACGCACGTACGGGCACGCGAGAGCGAAGGAACAGCCTGTGTGGTTGTTTCTGGCAAGTGGTTTTAAAGTATATATAATTTTTTGCACGTACGGGCATGTGAGAGCGAAGGAATAGCCTGTGTGGTTGTTTCTGGCAAGCGGTTTTAAAGTATATATATGTATATATTTTTGCACGTGTGGCCACGCATGTACGACACGTACGTACGGGCACGTGAGAGCGAAGGAACAGCCTGTGTGGTTGTTGTTTCTGGCACGTGGTTTGAAAGTTTTTTTTATTTTATTTTTTGTTTGCACGTACGGCCACACACCTACGGGCATTTACGAGGCCACGCACCTACGGGCGTTGGGCGTCCCCATCTCCCCATCGAGCCCCGTTGGCCACTGAATTGACTCAGCCTGTCATCCTTCCGAAGTCGGCAAAATGAGCACCAGTATACTGGAAATAAGATGGATTTGTAGTGCACGCACCTACGGGCATGCACTAGTATGACAAATAAGCAAATGCAAATAATCCCAAAAGCAGCAAAGAACTAGAACGGCATTCGGTCGAGCGCATACCTCTGCCAGGCAAATGTACATTTTGCATCCCATTGATAGACGGATCTGTATCTGTACCTTCACCAAAATCGAATCGGCTTGTTCTTGTCACCTACCCAACCTGAACTCGTAGAGGGGCACAGCCATGCTTCCAAGAAATGATAGCTACCCAGCAGCCAAGCTGCCATACGCAACAACAGAACAGAACCCAACCTGTCCACCACGTTTTGTCGGAACTCGTCTACAACTCTTTGAAATATCGTGCTCCATATCGTTTTTGCTCCCCATCTCTCAATGGTGAAGAATCACTTTTTAAATTCCAGTATCTGGATCCAGATGTTCACCAAAATCTAATCAATTCTTCCTTGTCTCACACCCAACCTGTCCAACAAGTTTTGTCCGAATCCATCCATAATTTTTTTGAGATATCCTGCTGACAGACAGACAAACATGGGTGAAAACACAACCTCTGGCCACCTTTGGTGGCAGAGGTAACAAGAGGCACAAAATAACTTCCTGTACCACCATCTATGTAATCCTGGTGTTCGCTTAGCGGTTAGGGTGGTGGCTTGGGATCCTAGGGTCCTGAGTTCGAGTCCCGTTGGCCACTGAATTAACACCAGCCTGTCATCCTTCCGAAGTCGACAAAATGAGCACCAGTATACTGGAAAACCAATGATGCAACCAGCATCCAAAAAGAAAGCACATGATGGGAACCATCAATGTAAAATCATAATGAAGCTCAACGAAAGCCCTAAAACACTGCATGGTAACAAAACAAAATTGTAAAACACCGTAAAATGAAACAAAATAGGATTTAAATTTTTTAAAAGATGAGAAAGATGAATTATTTACAGTCGTGATGATATATCATGCATGATGGAGAAGGTTTATGAGTCAATAAAAAGGGATTCACGTCATCCACTCAGGACTTTTATTAGCATTGTGGAGATGACATTGGCAGCAGGTCAACACGGGTAACCGATCTAACTCACAAGTTTGGAAAGTCTCTGTCTTGGAAGCTGGGGGGCTGCTGTACCCATTAAGTATGCTATCGTGCCCACAGAGCACCATATAAGGCAAGGCAAAAGAAGATGCACTTTCTGTAAAACTGGACATATAAACCCCCAAATTGCTATTATCATACTTCGTGTAATTTGCGAAGTATCTGTGCTTGTTTGTTTGACTTCTATGTACTCCTAAACCACTGGAGGGAATGGGTTTAGCCTGTTGTTGTCATCGGGGTGTGCCTGTGAGCAAGGTTTTCGGTGAGAAGAATATTTCATAGCTCCTGGGGTTCAGGGTTGGGGGAGGACCTGATGTAAATGTGTATCGTATGGTGCAACCTGATGGAAGCTGGGATGATCAAGTCCTCCATCCTAAAGTCAGGGGATTAACCAGTCTGTATGGAGGGGTTCTTTGATAGTTGCTAAAACCTGCTGCATAAAACTCCAAAAACAGGATGTCACTGTCTGTAGTTACGGAGTGACATGACTTTGTGTAAAACAGGAAGAAGCTATGACTGCCATGGCAGGCAGGAGTATGCTGATGTTCCCATTGATGCTAGACTTCATGTTATGTGTATAGAAGGTCTGTCATGAGCCTTAAACCTCAATCACACCTTCTCATCAAATTAGTACTTAGCCAATCGTCAGGGCAGCAATGCTCGTCTCAATTTTCCTTGCCGTTTTCTTTCATGCCACCCTCCTCGAACTCTCACCAGGAATCAGTCTGGTACGTGTATGGATGGTCATCTTAGTCGCTTGCGGTTAAGAACCAAGGTCACTATAAGTCTATAACTAATGTTATCGACTTCCAGTACGTTGACAACTGTGCCATCCTTGGTCAGTTTGCAGCAGGTCTTCAAGTCATCTGCAACCAACTCAATGAGACTTACAGGAACTCAGTGTTACTCTCAATATCACAACAACCAAAACCTTCATCAGCTCACTGAAAATATTCTGGCCCAAGGTACTGAAATAAACATCAATGTAGAAGTACTGGAGATTTTCAGCCATTTTGCTTATCTGGTGAGTCATCTCTCTCAATCAACCACCATAGATGGAAAAAATTGAACATCAGATCCATTGTGCCAGTGCTTCCTTTTGATGTCTCCAATCACATGTCTTGATGAAAAGGGTCTATCCCCTGTCACCCCCCCCCCACCTTCAGATATGGCAGCAAGACCTGAGTCGCCTCCATGAAACACCTCAAATCATTGAAGCAATCTCTCCATAGTGACTCTGAAGTATTCCTTGCATCAGGAGCGAAGATCTACAGAACAATGCAAGTGTATTGTCTGAAGCAAAGTCCAGCACAATTGAGTAATGTCAAGTTGCCACCAACTGACTCCAGTGTGGGTAGTCGTCATGTGCATATGCTAGATACTCCTTACCCAAAACAAATGTTCTTCTCACAACTTTCTAAGGGTTGCCTTTCTCATAGGAGACCAAAAAAAAAATGATAGAAGTGTAACATCAACAAGATGAATTGGAAAGAACAAACCCAAGACCATGCTGAATGATAAAGAATACCAAGACGAGGAATTTAATACGTCAATGTCTTCCCCACAAAGCTGATAAAAGCACAAGGAGAAAGGAGAGAGCAGACCAACGACAGCACCATGGTCGTCCCGCTCTTCCTCCCAAAGCAACGGTTCTATCTCCACTGGAGTCTGTGATTCACAGTCAGATTTCTACAGCCATCTACGAACCCACCTCTGATCATTTTTTTTATTCCATGGAAGGAAATCATTCTTGAAATTAAGAAGAAGACAACCCACTCAACACTTGTATGAATGCTATTAGGAAAATGCTGCATGAAGTGATGAAATGGAGATGAGCTCTTGCCAGCATCACACGGTGTTGAAGGATGGGGTGAGAGGTGGCTGATGCCCAACACATTCACTTGCATCGAAAACATTTCCAAATCTGGAGGATGGATGAATAGTTTTTTTGCATTTCCAAAAAGGAGTCCAAATGGCGAAAGTATTCATCACCTTTTGAGAGTTGCTCCACTTGTAGTACGGTCATGTCAGATTCGCAAGTACATTCGTTGGTCTGGTCTGTTATTATTCTGTTTGCCCGTTTTTATTTGAAATAGTTGAATCTTGTCTGGCACTGCCAAGCTGTACACTTTCACCCCTTCTCCACAGCTCCTCTGCAATTTTACCATAAATTCATTGATCGTTACTTGTTGATGACTCCAACTCAACCTACACATTCAACCAGCAATTGATATGAGCCCAAAACTAGTAGCGAGTTCAAAACCTTCTTCGGCTCCACTGCCAGGCCGATACTTTGCACAAGTCCACCATTTTGTGCTCTTGTCAAGGAACTGTGGAATATACTCGGTGATGGTTCTGACCCTATAATCGTGTCGTTTGGGATGACTATGGATGGGGTTACCTCCGGTTCAGTGCCCTATACCGAGCTTCTTGTATGTACTCCGATCTGATGTCTGATACGATACTCTGATACAGAGCGTCGGTGCTGCCGAGGCAGTTTCTTGGCCAAGGGCCATGCTGGGCAGTTTGGCATCCCTAACCCAGCAGTAGTTTAGGGGCAGAAATTTGGAAATCGGCCATGGTGTCGGTGATTGCTCACCGACTCTTCTCAAAATACATCGTGGGATCTTAAATGTCCATCTATGTCGGCAGATGAGTCGCCCAGTTTAACCTCCATCCGAGGGATAGCACACACATTGATGAATCACCCTGTTGCCTTCCGAACTTTATGTTATCAAGAATTGACTCTGTTTCTTTTCCTTTGTGTTCCCACAAATCGTCAGCATTTTTCCTTTCCAAGTTTATCTTGCTTCTGGAATTCAATTGTGCTCTTTCTCTCATCTTGCTGCTTTTGCAATGTATTAAGGTGGGGGATTAGTCACCCCTATCTATGTACAGAACGGGCTAGCAGGACAGCCTCGAGGTTCATGCACTTACCGCTGAGCTGTCTCGCCTGGGTTTGAATCTTGGCCCATCTCAGGTGCCCATCGGTTTCCATCTCAGATGACTAACTTTATTTTTCCTAATTTATTTTCCTTCTGGAATCTGCAGGGAATCTATACATTTTGAAACCCTTCTCTGATCGATTGGGGCAGCCAATCGCAGAACATCCTGTCATTTTAAAAACGAATGATGAGCATTGACTGCCTTGTGCTCATTAAATGAATGATCGAGGAAAACAAAATGCCTTACAACAGTGCCCTTTTTCGATTAAAACAAAAGGACGCCCATGACCAACGTGACCAGAAATTTCCGGGACGTGCCATGTCACTACTCTTAATATGTAGGGACTCTATCCCTGTGTACGTGTAATAAATAGATGTCTTATGAAGGGGTCCTTGATAATATCTATTTACTTAAGTGGATGTACTGCATCATTTGCTTGAATAACTGTATACACACAGTATATGGAAAGGTGAATTTAGAATGCTCTTTTTAATAACCAGTACGACTGATCCCCCTGTGAACCTGAATGAATGCATCAGCAGACTGTTCTGGGCCCTTTTCCTTCGTAAGTTATGCATTTTGTCATACCTTCCAATCTATGTGGCCTTGCAATCCACAATGGAAACTTTACAGAGACAGCGAGTTTTACGGGAGTTTCTCACGCTACACATGCGTAAATTGTGATCAACAGGTTGTGGTGTATTGCGGTTGTATTATTTTTTTCAATCCGATAAGAAAAAATTGTTATGGTATGGGTACAAGATCCAAGAGAGAATTAGTGGGGCAACTTAGCATAACAATTGTGCATTTTGTGAGGAAAGCACCAAATTTGGCACACTGGTAGCCTATCATATTATGAACAGATTTGGATATTGGGCCATCCCAAAATTTTTGATGGCAGTGGAAAATGGCTGCCACAGCCATCAGCGGCTGAATTTGAGATGGCCCAATATCCAAATCTGTTCATAATATGATGGGCTACTAGTGTGCCAAATTTGGTGCTTTCCTCACAAAATGCACAATTGTTATGCTATATTTAGCTAAGTTGCCCCACTAAATGTCACTTTCTTCCATTGGAATCATTTGGATTGATTCAGCCATTATTGTGCTCGCTGGATGACATTTATCAACAAGTCAGTGGATGAACAATTTGGCAATTTTTGCGATCTCTCGACTTGGAACTTTAGCGATGTATACTGACATATTTTTCATTGTTTTTAATAATGAAAACTTTTGAGACTAAAAGGTATGGCTTAAAGGCTTATGACTTCACTCTATAGTCACTTTTCAGTGTATTATTTTGTACACAGTTAATGGGGTGGCCAGTTTTTCCCATACCTTCCCCACAGATGAGGGGCAGTGCTAACTTATTCCATTATTACATTTACATGTTTTTATAATTAAGTTTTACCTTTTACACATCAACAATGGTCGTGGAGCTTTCTTGTATCTTCATCCCCCACACACCCTTCATTCCCCACAAATTTCCTTTACAATACAGTGGAAATTGACATGAAACTAGGCCAACCCGAACATTTTCGATAATCACAGTGTTTTGGTGCTAAATGCTTTATATGATTGTCCTGTATCTGCAGAAACAATTCTCATGAATTCATCCATTGGGACCGTACTCTGTGCAGAGCGTTCGTGTTGCTTAAACAGTCTCCTTAGCTATTGGGCACAATCCTGGACAGGTCGCCACTCTGACACAGTATACCAGCAAGCTGGCACTCATTTTGCTGACCTCGGAAGGATGATAGGCCAAGTTAACCCTACCTGGCATTAATTCAACAGGTGAGCAGGATTTGAACACAGGACCCTCGGATCGAAACCCCACCACCCTAACCATTAATCAACACCAGGCATACATTTGGGAACCCTGTTTTTTATTCGGTCAAAGTATATGACCTGGTTTAAAAAAACTGTAAATAATGCGTTTTCCAAGTTTCGATGATAATGATTCACAAATACCCTTATTTATGGAAAAAATGTTGTGAATGCTCTCTGATAAATATGACATAATAAAAGAAATAACTGTTACTCATTACTGGAACATATTTCTTTTAAAAATGTAATTATTTTGTTAAAAATATGTAAAATTTTATCTAAACATTTTTGGGTATGTTTGTATAAATAAGTGCAGACACTTGATTTTAATGATCATATGGACACATTATACTCCATGTTCTTCCAAAATATACCAGAATTATGATTTGATCCAACAATGTTTAATTTTATAATTCCTTCATTAATTATAAATAGGTTTTTTTTACCCCTACCCCTATCACTTAAAGGTCACCATAAATCATGCGCATAGGAATTTAACAGTAAGTTATAGTATATGAGTCAGAAATGATGTAAACATGCACCAACAGATCTGTAATGTTGTGCTTCAAATTTGTAAAACAGTTGTTTTCTCAGTAAAATCAATAGCAGGTGTTTATTGCTCTTTAACTTTCAGACATGTAGACTATTTGTCACAATCATTCTCCTCTTTTTGTTGCTTATTTAACTTCTCTTGTCACCACTGTTTTACAGTGTGTGATTACAGGGGATTAATTATTTGAGTCATATGTCATATGCTCCTCATTTTTGTTTTAAATGTATGAAGGCCCATAAGTGACAAAATGTAAGTTAATAACCATAAATCTCACTCAAATATACATGTTAAAATGGTGTTATTATAAGTCTATCTGTCAGTGGAAGTCTAGATCTGTTTTGTTGATAGTCCCTTTAACTTATGTACCAACTTTCCATTTATTACTATGTAATATTTTGGTATGCAGGAGAGTGTGCCTATTCGAGTACAGCCCTGCACAGTGTTTTTGTTTACATTACATTTGTCTTGTTGTATATTCTCATAAACTGTTTTCTTATTTGTTGCAGATTAGAAATTGACAATCATGGTTGCCCCAGGTAAAATATATTTGTGCAAGCTGTTTGTGTAATTTGTGCAATTTGTGTGATGGTGCCAGCGGCAGTGGTAGAGACTTGGGTCAGAAGGGACTTTCAACGCTGATACAGGCTTCCAAACACCATGAAGATGAGTTCCAGAATCAAGCTATCATCTTCAAACAAACATTATGTTCATGATAATTGTTACAAGAAATACACCTTATCACGAAACATTGCACAAGCTCTTAATACTGACATTTCCAACAAGGGAAGGGACTCTCTTGTTTCTACTTTGAGATCTGGATCTTTCCCATATAACTATCAAACACACTGCCTCATAAGTGCAAAGGAACTTCACTTTGGTGCTGCTCAGTGTCACCCAGAATGCTGCTTTTCGATCAGAAGTGTTGAGATTACTGGCAAGGATAAAAAGTACAATCCAAAAAAAGCCTACGAAATACTGTATTTGTTAAAAGAGAACTGATACCTTGGCAGTAAATGTCAAAGCAAGGATAATGTTTGCAGGAGATATTGTTACGAATTTGGAAGCTTACTGCACACAACAGCTCGGTCCTATAGATCAGTTATATCGGAAAGTATGTGTTTCTAGTTAGGGTCCCATCCCCTGTGTCTAATGGGAATTACAGTATGTGTACGTGCGCTGTGGATTATTTTATAGATAGGATTTTTACATCACCTACAACAACACCAACACTCTGCTCTCGGCATTCTTCGTGCACTCGCCGGCATGCTGGCGTGTCTGGAATTCCATGCCTCAGGCGGTGTGCGTTTCGGTGTGGATTTCGCACCGTATATGGTCACAAAGCGTTTTGCTTCAGCTGCGCGCCAAATAAGGGTATGCGTCGTTTTCCGCCCAATGAGCAACGAGCAGACCAAAGTCGGGACGGTCCTTGGCAAGAAGGTAGAGCCGCGACACGCCATCCACCCAATGGGAGCAGGCCACGGGAGCGGACGGCCCCCAAAAAGAAAAGCAACAAAGAAGAACCAATGAATGATTGTGTCCAGTCTGCTCGAGTGCGAGTCCAGTCTGCTCGAGTGCACGTCCAGTCTGCTCGAGTGCACGTCCAGTCTGCTCGAGCGCACGTCTCTGTCCGGGTCTGAGGCTGACTGCATTACGCAGATCAGAGGCGTCTCGTCTGGCGCATTGCTGCGGGCAGTCGACCATCTCAACTCAGGAGATCATCTCGTGTCGCCTGCCTGCGAGCCAGAGGAGCGTGCCAACGCCCAACGCCACCCTCCGTACCTGGTGCTTGGAGCGCCCTCGTGTTGCGGGTTCGAGTCCCGTTACCCCAAGATCGTCGAGAACCACACGAGGTAGATAAGTCCAAGCTAGCTTCTCTTCCCTCAGCCCGTCTTCCCTTCCGAGCTGATGAGGTCCATCTCTTTCTGGGCATTTGTGTGTGCGTGCGTGTGTGTGTCCTTGGGGCCCGTCTCTAATTAACAACTGTATAAGTGCTTTCTTTGCTCATTGTACATTGCATTTCTTATAGTCGTGATAACTCTGCTCTTTGTGTGCTTCCCCTCCCCGATTATTGTAAAATAATACCGCTATTGTTGAATGTACCAGCTCCTTTCTGTGCTTCTTTCATTGGCTGGTGCATGTTGGGAAATTGGGAAACGGTAAATTGTGTATTTGGACTGACGGGTCTTGGTAACCATCCGCTCGGGTTATGCACGGTTCGAGCACGGTAACGGCTCGTCCCGCTCGAGCTCCATCGAGGGTGTGAATGCCCCGGTAGCTTTGCCGCGTGGGTTTTTAGGTATATTGAAGCTTGGCAATTAACCCTATCCCACGCGGTCAAATTATTGGCGATTCAAGGTCCTGTAAGGGACCCGTGCCTTTCGGAGTTCTCCGAGAAGCACGATCTAGATTCCAGGTGTTCGGTGGAGCCGACTGTACTGCTCCACCTTGCGATCGTGCTCACCGCCGACACCGGCCCCACAACAATATTTGTGCTGTTGAGGCCAAATATCAAATGCACATGCAGGCATTTATTTTCATATTTTACAGATGATCGAAGAAGAAATATCCGACACCAAGAAATGTCCAAGAAGAAATGAACGTCAACACAGTCAAGGATGAGGCATTCATTCGTCTCTGTGTGTGGATAATCAAGCCAGAACAACAAAATTGCCAATTCACGCAACATGATCTATGCGCCCAACTGACATCATCTTTGCCGAATGATGTTCCAGCATACAGCATAAAACACTTAAAATGCTGCTTCTTGCAACACTTCAGAAAAGAGGTGACAATAGTACAGGTTGAATGCACACACAAATGTGGTTACGCTGGCTGATAGAGCTACGTCTATTTTACATGACTCCTGATTGATTTTACATAATTTTACATGGCTGCAGAGTCAGCCAGTGATGCAATTGATGAGGAAAACGTCAGGCTTGCAAAACTGGTTGGGTCCAACAAAATCCAAAATCTACAGAACATAGATCAGCCCACAGATGTGTATCCGGCACCTTTAAGTACAGACCTGGAAAAACTAGAAGCTGGTGTGCCAGAGACACTGAGACATCGCATTGCATGGGGTGTGATGTACTATTGTGTAAAATTGGATGTAAACTTTTTCAGTGTGACTTTGTGTTTAGTGTGTCAACGTTGTACCGGTTGATGTTGTATTAAAACATTATTGTGGGCCTGGAGTTTGAAAAGTAAACACAACTATACACTTTATGTAATAGGTTATCATTGCTGTAAGTTTATAAATATGTATATGTATTATAATTCAGGGTGTGCTATGCATTGTAACTCAGGGTGTGCATGTATGTGTAGAAGGTGAAACATTAATGATCCATACATTTGACTTCAATTTACAACATGATGAGAAATTCATAAATATGTGAAAATTTGTATAGCTTGCACTTGGGGAAAACTTCAGTGCAACTTTTTCATAAAGTACATCTTTCTAAATCAAGCATTATATTAGCCACAAACTTGGTTCAGGGAAACAATATATTGTTACGAATTTGGGAATTCTATTTCACACAACAAACAGGTTCCTTGAGTCAGCAATGTCGATAAGTGCTTGTTCCCTAGATAGCTCACCTTTCATTGTTTAAATGTTCAGAAATCGATTCGATGCGCTGCGGATCGATTTAATAGTTTGGGAACGAACAATGGAGACATCCCTCCCCCTCTTCTGCCAAGAGGAAGAAGAATCCTGCCATTCCGTGACTCATGACTCAACAACTCCCTCCCACCCGTGGTTGAGCGGGGGGGGAGGGGGATGGAACACAAGGGCATGAGTCACGCTGGGATCGGGGGAAGGGCGGAGAAGGATAAGGACGACATCCTTTCTTTGTTCTTGGTTGGTGAGCTTTTTGCTTCAGTTGAGAGTAGTTGTTCAGCGGACCGTCAGGTCCTGCTTGGTTTGGGTTGAGGCCTTCGGAAGCTTTTTTTGCTTCGGGTGATTCAGTGAGCTTCGGCTTCTGTTTGGCTCGGGAGAGCTTTTTGCTTCGAGCTGCTTTGCTTGGAAGGAAGTTGAGCCGGTCGCTCGGCTCGAGCGGTTCGTGGAGCTCTTTGTTCTCAATTTTGGTTTCCGGCTTGGTGCGACTCATCGACCTCTTTGTGGAGGTGGTTCCTCGGGGAAGCGACGCATCGACGGGAAGGATCGGCGCCTCGTCTCACCAGCACGTGTTGAGAAGCGCGGGAGGTGGTTCCTCGGGGAAGCGACGCATCGACGGGAAGGATCGGCGCCTCGTCTCACCAGCACGTGTTGAGAAGCGCAGGAGGATTCGCGGGAGCTCGGGAAGGATCGCGGCTCGGCGATTGCATCCAGCTCGCTCTCGCTGGAGCCTGGGTCCGAACAACTTGAAAACCACACGAGGTGGAGAGGTTCGAGATGGGTTCTGGGTTTCAGCTCACCTATCCTCTGAGCTGGAGCTGGTTATTAAAGGCCTCTGCCACCATTTCTTGTGTGTGTGTGTGTGTGTGTGTGTGTGTGTGTGTGTGTGTGTGTGTGTGTGTGTGTGTGTGTGTGTGTGTGTGTGTGTGTGTGCGCGCGCGCGCGTACGTGTGTCCATGGGCCCGTCTAATAAGTAGGAACTGCTGTTAAGTGCAAGTGACAGTACATAATAAGTAGACGGTTGTAGTTCTTTTGTCGTGCTTTTGTTGCTTGTATAGGTGCATACTTGTTTTGCCTTGTTTAATTGCATATCGCGGGTTGAGAGACATAATGTTGTAACTGAAAATTTCCATTTCCTGCAAATTGCTAAATAATGGTGTTGAAAGACATGAGAGCCATTTTATTCGATTTCGCCAAAAATGCAGTTTCAACATTATGTTTCTCAACCCTCGATATGTGCTTTATTATAATAAATGTCCTTGTGTGAATGTAAACCTGTTCGTTGCGTCCATTCCCTCATTGAACTGCCCCATCTTGCACTCGGAATATAGTTGGTTTTTAAATAGCCGATAAACAGAATCGGGTCTGGCGATAATACCCGCTCGGTTATCCAAGAACGGAACGGACCGCTTAAGCGGTTCATGTCCAAGCAGGCCTTCGCCGAGGTACGGTCCCTCGGTAGGTTACCCGTGCGGGTACTTAGGTATATCGATATTCGGCAATTGACCCTATTTCGCGCGGGTAGAATACGGACTGGGCCGTGGTGGGATTAAAAACCCACCCGTGACTGGTTTCTGGCGTTGTTCCACAAAGTCATGACTGGATTGTCCGTTCGGTGGGCGAAGCGACCGCTATTGGTTAGACACGGTCGTTCGCACGCCGACGGACGGGAAATCTACAACAATATTGTATGTTTTTGTTTGACTAATTTAATTGATAAATTAGAAGGGCACATGGTGGAGCTCATATCTCTGCCGCACAATACCTGATCCAATAGAACATATCAGGCCCAATAAATATATCATTTTTAACCCCATCTCTCAATGGTGAAGAATCACTTAAAAAAAATTAAGAAACCTCGTATCCGGATTCGGATCTTCACCAAAATTGAACCAATTCGTCCTTGTCACAAACACAACATGTTTACCAAGTTTCGTCCAAATCCATCCACAAGTTTTTGAAATATTGTGCTATGTATTGTTTTTTTAGCCCTATCTCTCAATGGTGAAGAATCACTGAAAAAATTCTAGTTGTCGGATCCGAATCCAGATCTTCACCAAAGTCTTATCAGTTTGTCCTTGTTGCACACCCAACCTGCTCACCAAATTTCATCTGAATGCGTTCACAACTTTTTGAGATATCCTGCTCACAAACAAACAAACAAGAAGATGTGCAGAGCATGCATGATACTTGCAAAATCCATGAAACAAATTTGACCTCAAAATAATTGGTGGCTGAATTCAATGACCAAATATGCAACTCCTTTTCAAACTTTCAAGCCAATCGGATGAAAATTGACAATTTTACACATTCGGCCTATGTTGACCATATGGCCGATGTTGACCTCAAAAATAATTGGTGGTTGAATTCAGTGACCTGAAATATAAATCCTCTTCAAATTTAAAGTCAATGGGCTGAAAATTGAGGAATTTAGAAATCCCACCAAAGTTGTTGACCTTCGGCTTATGTTGACCTTTTGGTGCATGATGACTTCAAAAATAATTGTCTGGTTGAATTCAGTGACCTGAAATATAAATCCTCTTCAGATGTCAAGTGAATCGGATGAAAATTTGAGGATTTTAGAAATCTCACCTAAGTTGTTGACCTTTGGCCTATCTTGACCTTTTGGTCTGTGCTGACCAAGAATAATTAGCTAGTTGAATTCATTGATCTGAAATATAAATCCTCTTCAAATTTAAGTCAATCGGATGAAAATTGAGGATTTTAGAAATCTCACCTAAGTTGTTGACTTTGGGCCTAAATTGACCTTTTGACCTCAAAAACAATAGGCTTCTTCCACATGACAAACTCTACCACGTGGTGAAGATTCGTGAAGATCGGTTTGAAATTGTGACCTGTAGGCGACAGACAGACAGACAGACAGACAGACAGACAGAATAACAAAATCGACGAACCAATACATTTGAAAAATCTTCGATTTTGCAAGTAACAAACAGACAAACAAACAGGCAGGGGTGAAAACGTAACCTCCTTCCACCTTCGGTGGTGGAGGTAATTAGTTCATAGAAAGTGTTTACTTAACATAAGTTATATATTATGAAGCCCGATTGGCAGCCATTTTGAAATTTTTCCAAAAAATGTATTTTCCCATGAGTGAATTTGTGAGAATTTTTTGTGGCCATTTCAACTCCTAACTGGAAGGGCACTCGGTAGAGCGCATACCTCTGCCACGCAATGCCTGATCCACGAGAATATATCGGGCCCATTACATTTTTGAAATATAATGCTGTCGATCATTTTTGGCCCTATCTCTCATTGGTGAAGAATCACTTTAAAAATCAAACAACTCTCGTATCCAGATCCAGATTAGGATCTTAACCAAAATCGAATCAATTTGTCCTTGCCACACATCCAACCTGTCCACCATGTTTCATCCAAATCCGTACACAACTTTTTGAGATGTCCTGCACACACACAGACAAACAAACAGACAGACAGAAATGGGTGAAAACATAACCTCCTCCACCTTTGGTGGTGGAGGTAATGAGGTGTTTAAAACGCAAGTATGGTTATTATCGAAAATGTCTAGGGCATTGTCAATTTCTATTGTTCTATCACCATCCCATACCTCCTTCCAGTTGGGTCATTTCGGTGGAATCCGTGACGATTTTTTTTTCCTTCCAAAATTTGATGGTGGATTTGGCTACCTTTGGCTACCCTTTGGAAAAAATAAGCTCCTATGCACTTCCCAAAAATATCAGTTAAAACCATCAGAGGACGAAATCCAAAATGGCCAATGACGGCCAAAATAGAAATAAGATGAATCATATCTTTTGAACCAAGTATCCCACAAGCATAAATGAGGTGTCATTTTCCATCGATTTTTTTTTTAAAGGTGTGAATTGCAATGAGATGGTCTTTTTATCATTTGGAGGTCTTCACCTCCAAATCCAAGATGGCCACTGAAAAACCATAAATGCAATATCTTTGGAACCAGTTGAGCTATATACATGAATGAGTTGTCATTTTACACTAATTTCATCGTGGTAAAACTGATGGTAGGATTATTTTACACTTTGGAGCTCATCTTGACCGATGAATCCAAGATTGCTGCCATGGCGGCCATCTTGCAAAATGGATTACTTTGCTGCATCTTGGGTCCCAGCTGCTTAAAAGTAGAAGATAGTGAGGATGCAAGTTTCTCATCGACAACTGGGCGATCTTTACCAACAATTGGTGGGTTTTCTAAAGACTCCGGCTGCACATATATCACATTCGTGCAATGTAGTTGGTCTGCTTCTGTCATGGTGTCACACTTGAAGTCATTGTTGTGACCATTGCTATAGCTGGTTTATCATCAGCAATCTCAAAAGGGCATGTTGGTAATCTACGCAAATCATTAATAACCCAGAAGTCTCGAAGCAGCAAGACGTCGTTGTAGCTGATTCCCACACCATTCTTGTGCATAACGTCAAAAATCTACGACTATTGGACAATCCATGCAGTATCATAAATAGGTTTGTCTCAAATAGCGTGTGCTTTCCAGTAATATAGCTGGTCATTATCGACGTAATTCAACGGACAGTTGGGCTGTCGTCAATCCTAGACTTGTTGGGGGTGTTTCATCCAAGTGACGAGTTTCAACATTAATTCATTCAGGTCTTCTTCCTTCTTTAGCTCATTTATTAATGGTGGCCATGGTACTGTCTTGGTGTTCAGGACCTGCCATCAAAGCCATCCTGCAACATTGTTTACCAGCTGCTCATTGCTGATATCTAAGGAAGATATTGCAGCTTCAATGTACGAGCCCCCTGCAGCAGTATCAAAGACGAGTTTGCTTACATTTTCTGAACTTGTTCATGGATTCCGATGCTTGTCCCAAATTCTTTCATGAGAAGCTCTTTCAAGTTGCTTGATTTGATAACAGCATCATGGGTGAAATCGGATACAATTATTTTCATGTAGGGGACCTGCACCAGAGCGGAGCTTTTTCGGAGTGCTGGGTTCAAGCACGTGGACCATTTCAACAACATCAATGTTAGCGCCTACCCCCTTCCTCTCTCTCTGTCGGTATTGATCAGCCTTATAAAGACTATCTTTGCTTGACAGTACTGCATCACATCAACAATGCATATGGCTTCCATTTGACCCCTTCTCCCACTCGACAGATTTATCGGCGTGTCCAAACTTGTATAGTCCCTGCCATTTCTCAGCCTCTTCCTGCATGGAATCCCACTTATCAGATATCACATTGTCAAAACTATCATGCCTACTGCAGGGTTCACGACATTGCAAAGTGCATTTATATTTCATTTAATTGCCCTTCTCTCGCATCAACACGTTTGCTACACTTCCTGTCCTATCTTCCAGATTTGCCATTTCAATGGAAAGGTACGTGACCTTGAGACGATGGTAATATGTACAGATACAGAACAGATAACAATCTGTATCAGACCGATGCACCTGATCGGAATCCTCTAATAGTAAGCTGTTTTCGCTCTTTGTGGATGACTGGATTTGAAGAGTAGCTCCAGCGAATGATTTCATCGAAGCATTCTGCACCTGAATTATAAAGAAGACATACCAACGTTAATGACTCATAAAGATGTATCTAAGGGATCCTCCCCAATTGATGGCAATCTCAGCTCATTCCACAAAACACTCAAAAAGTGTTGTCCACTCTCATGAGAGCCAGAAAACAACATCTGGCCAATCTCAAGATTGAACTCTGGTGGTGCTTTTACTTAAGGGCGGACATGGGCATATTTTGGGGGTCCAATGGATATCGCTTATCTTAAAGGGTGGTACCATTTTTTTCATTACTATGGACCTTATGGAACATTTCTAGGTTGGTCACCTCTCTCGGAAATCTGCTTGGAAATTTTTAGAGGGGTATTCATATTGGTACCATATCACTGATTTTACCACCTATTCCAGAGGCATCCCCAAAACCCATTTTCAGATTCCTTGTGTAATCTATATAAAAAGAGCTCGGTCTCAGCGTGTGACCGTCCGGCCTTCCTTTCCTCCGTCCCTCTGTCCATCTGTCCATCCAGCCGTGTGACTATATGTCGATTATTTACGTACTATTGGAATGTATCTTTCGACCCTTTAGACTGCTGAGACCCCTTCATCCTTTGAAGACCCTCTAAAACCCTGAGGACCCTTAAGACTCGGAAGACCCTGATGATCCCCAAGACCCCAAAGACCCTTTAGACCCCTGAGACCTTAACGCTATTTAGACCCCTTTACACCCTTCAGAAAGATTAGATTGCTTCGACTCTTGACCACTTAAACTACTTGGACCTTCTTTTATCACAAATGAAATTTCAAATAAATATATCACCAATATTGCAAATAAATTTGTAGAAAATAAATGCTTGTATTATGATTGGTGTAAATCATGCCAATGCAGCAAATCTGTGACATCAATCTCTGCAATGAGATGTGGAGAGACAAGCATAGCGAGTTGATCCAGTGTTACTTCCATTGATAAAAGCTGGAGATTAGAACAACTATACAATTTTTGGAATTGTCCACCTCATCCCAAAACCAGTGTTAAGCAATTTTCCAATACGTTATTTGGTGGCCATCTTGGACTTCAAAATGGCTACGACTAAAACACAAATTTTCTTAATATCACAGCCTACAGATGTCATAAAATAAATATCTCAGCATCTATAAATACATTTTTATAGCCAAGAAATCCAAATAAATATTTCATATTCATCTTGGAGCAACTGCTCCATTGGTGGCCATCTTGTATTCAAAATGATCACTGCTGAAATCAGTTTCTTCGAATATACACATATATTATATTGTCATCTCATCATGACTTTACCACAAAATCTGAAAGGTGGCTAAAACAGTTCCAAGATGAAAAAAAAATTATCAAACTTGACAATTGGCACCTGGTCATGAAGGCAGCTCGCATTCTACCAGATAGTGTGAAGTCATGCACATCTACTTTGACCTAAATATTGGATGACTTATTAGACATATCAACGGATACAGCATATCATCTTGTTCTTGAAACTCTTCCAATTCACCTGTCAACTTCTGATTGAAAAGAAGCTCAACATGGATGATATTGAGTCAGTTGGTGATGATGTGGAGGAGAGTGCACCACGACTGGCACAATATCTCTTGTATAGCATACGTAGTATTAAAACTCCTCAGTATCGGGGTAGCTTTTGATATTTACAACAGAACACAAAGTAAGACACAAATGGCAATGAAGAATCATCTTGTCCAGAGCATAAGTTGTGACACATTTCATCACATTCTCACATCAGTGTATAACAACATTATTGCTACGATTAATGAGATAGGTATCTACTTACCTCCAAACATGAGGCATGGAATTTTCACACATTTTGCTATGGACCACATAAATTGGTGTGAAAAGACACAAGATGGGTAAACCTAGCAGGCAATAAGCTGTACAGCCACCAAATGTAGATGGTTCTGAAGTTCCAAGTGGCCATGAAGGTATGAAAACTGACCAGCCCATGAATGAAGAGAAGCCTATATGAAGAAAGAAAACCATTGTTGAACCCCATACAGAGAATATTCAGTCATGTCGGCTCACTGCATGAGATAGAAAGATTTGAAGGTCTCTTTCTGAGATAATGGACCTTGAATCTTTGATGACAAGTGGCCCCAAAATTGGTGCCTCAGGGCATACCAAAATTGTACAATACTAGTACGGGCCCGTAGGGGCGGGCCCGTAGGTGCGTAAACGATGACTGGATTGGGGCATTATTTCAATTAGATCGGACCAACCGTATCATAAATGGCCATAACTTGGGAAACACCTGGGAAACATATTCAGGTCTCCAGCGTCAATTGTGACGTCATATCAAATGAAGAAGAATTGTGACACCCCCTCTCTCTCGCCCCCCCTCGCTCCCCCCTTGTCTCACCCTCCTCTCTCCCCCCTCCTCTCTCTCGCCCCTCTCTCTCACCCCCACTCTCACCCCCTCTCTTGCCCCTCCTCTCTTCCCCTCTCTTGAATTATGACGCCCTCTCTCTCACCCCCTCTTTCGCCCCTCTCTCCCTCCCCTCTCTCGCCCCTCTTTCCCCCCTCTCTCACCCTCCTCTTTTTCCCCCCTCTCCCTCCCCTCTCTCGCCCCCCTCTTCCCCCCTCTCTCCCCCTCTCTCTCCCCCTCTCTCCCCCCTCTCTCACCCCTAGTCTCACCCCTCCTCTATTCCTCCTCTCTCTCCCCCTCTTTCTCCTCCCTCTCTCTCACCCCCTCTCTCACCCCTAGTCTTGCCCCTCCTCTTTCCGTCCCTCCTCTCTCCCCCTCCTCTCTCCCCCTCCTCTCTCACCTCTCTCTCGCCCTTCTCCCTCGCCCTCTCTCTTGCCCCCACTCCCACCCCCTCTCTCACACCCCCTCTCTCGCTCTCTCTCGTCCCCACTCCCACCCCCTCTCTCCCCCCTCTCTTGCCCCCCTCTCTCCCCCTAGTCTCACCCTTCCTCTCCCCCCTCCTCTCTCGCCCCTCTCTCTCGCCCCCACTCTCATCCCCCCCCTCTCCCGTCACCCTCTCTCGCAGATATTGGTCGACAGATAAATGGCCGTAACTTGGAAACTGCTCGTCCGATTAATATCAAACCTCGAAAACGCACATCCGCGGGTCCCCGGCAATATTCCTGGAAAGTTTCAATGAGATCGGACCGGCGGTCGTCGAGAAACGGCGGTCACAGACAGACAGACAGACAGACAGACAGACAGACACACACACACACCGAGATTGCTGGAATTATAGATAGACGAGTACGGGCCCGTAGGTGCGTGCCCGTAGGTGAGTGCCAGTATGTGCATCCTCTCTCTCTCTCTCTCAAACCTCGAAAAGGCACATCTGCGGGTCCCCAGCAATATTCCTGGCAAGTTTCAATCGTGCAAAAGAAATAATAAAATGTAAATAAATAAATAAATAAACATTAATTGTGATGTCATTCGTGATGTCATAGCACCGTGTCCTGTCATTGGTCGATAGATAAATGGCCGTAACTTGGGAACCGCTCGTCCGATTAATATCAAACCTTGAAAAGCACATCCGCGGGGCCCCGGCAATATTCCTGGCAAGTTTCAATCAGATCGGACCGTCAATCGTGCAAAAAAAAAGAAGAAAAAAAAAGAATAAATAAATTAACGTTAATTGTGACGTCATTCGTGATGTCATTGCACCGTGTCTTGTCATTGGTCGACAGATAAATGGCCGTAACTTGGGAACCGCTCGTCCGATCGATATCAAACCTCGAAAAGGCACATCCGCGGGTCCCCGGCAATATTCCTGGCAAGTTTCAATGAGATCGGACCAGCGGTCGTCGAGAAACGGCGGTCGCAGACAGACAGACAGACAGACGCACACACGCACACACGCACACACGCACACACGCACACACGCACATACGCACACACGCACACACGCACACACGCGCGCACACACACACACACACACACACACATTGCTGGAATTATAGATAGATTGGTTTTGGGATTAAGTGGACCGTGGTAATTCCAAAAATGTATCGTTGAACTAATCTACAAATTTTATTAATATAATTATACAAGGAATCTGAAAATGTGTGATGGTGATGCACTGGAACAGGTGGTAAATCAATGATAGGGTACCAACATGGATAGCCCTCTATAAGTTTACATGCAGATTTCTGAGAGGGATGGCCAACCTAGAAATGTTCCATAAGGTCCATAGTAATGAAAAAATGAGACGAACCTTTGAGAGCAAGCGGTGTACATTGAACACCCCTTGTCTCTCTGGGTATTATTAAATCTGTGGACAGGTGATTGTTGTCCCGCTTTCAGGGGAATTCGCGCATTGCGTTCATCCAAGCCCATCCCTCGGAGCACTGCAGTTAGAGCAGAGAGTGGTAGGCTCTTGACAGAGGAGTCTGAAGTGAAGGCCCGCTGGGCCGGTTACTTTTAGCGGTTGTACCAGGCTGATCCACCAGCTGTCGAGTTGGACGTCAAGGGTGTTACAATCCCTGTTGCTTACCCTCCAATCAACTGTGGTCCACCTTTGCTTGTGGAAACGGGCTGCGGTAGACCGGTTGAAACAGGGTAAAGCTCCAGGGATCTGTGGCATCCATGCTGAACTTCTCAAGGCTGGTGGAAATGCTGCACTCGTGTCGTTGCATGCAGTTTTGTGCTCTGCCTGCAACACAGGCATCATCCCTACTGACTGGAAGAGGGGCCTTGTTGTCCCTCTCTCGAAAGGGAAGGGTGATCACCAAGACTGCCCCAACTACCGAGGGGTGGTGCTGCTCTCAGTGCCGGGCAAGGTCTTTGCTCGGATAATTATTGATCGGGTTCGCCACCATCTGCTTCAGCACCAGTGCCCAGAGCAGTCAGGCTTTACTCCAAATAGGTCAACGATTGACCGTATCTTTGCCCTTCGGGTCCTCACTGAACGCAGTCAAGAGTTTCAGCAGGGGCTGCTTTCAGCCTATGGTGATCTCTGCAAAATGTTCGATTCAGTGAATCAGGATGCCCTCTGGAGGAATTCTTAGACTTCGTGGGGTACCACCAAAACTGATCAATCTGATGTCTGAACTATACTCTGGTACTGAGAGTGCTGTGAAATGTGGTGGTACTCTGACTTATTTCCAATTGTTACAGGAATTTGTCAGTGGTATGTACTGGCCCCCATACTTTTCAGACTGGAATTTGTCAGTGGTATGTACTGGCCCCCATACTTTTCAGTGCTTCTATGGACTGGATTCTGGGGAGGATATGGGAAAGATGAAACTGCAGTGCATCATTTGGGAATGTCAAGATCTCTGAGCTTCATTTCGCAGATGATGCAGTCACCTTTGCGGAGACTCTGGAGATCCTTTTGTGGGCCCTCAAGGTGCTGAATTAGCAGTCAGAGCCACTGCGATTATGGGTTTCCTGGGTCAAAACTAAGATCCAGGCTTTCAATGACATCTTGGATGCTGTGATCTTGTCTGTATCTGTTTGTGGTGATGATGTTGAGGTCACGGAGAGATTCACTTACCTTGGCAGTGTTATTCATGTCTCTGCTGGTGGTGAGCCAGAGGTCAGTGGATGTCTCAGCCCGGCCTGGGGAGTCATGGATTCATTGAATCATGGGGTGTGGTGGTATCGGCACCTGTGCAGGAAGACAAGTCTGAGTCTTCAGGTCATTTGTGCTTCCAGTTTTGCTCTATGGATGTGAGACTTGGACTCTAACCAGGGATCTGAGACAGAGACTTGATTCCTTTGATATGGTCTCTTTGGAGTATTCTTGGCTATCACTGGTGGAACTTTGTGTCCAACAAGTGGTTGTGAGAGAGGCTCAAATGAGATTTGTCACCTGCATAGTCCATGAGCATCAGCTGTGGCTGTATGGACATGTGGTTTGTTTTCCTGATGCTGATCATGCTTACCAGATCCTCTCAGCTAGGAGGGAGCCTCGTAGAGTGGAGGAAGGAAGCCAATGGGCTGACCACATGCCTCGTGGTTGCAGCAGGTTGATCAGCATCTCAAGTAGATGGGGATGAGCCAGGCATCTGCCTGCGGGATGGCCAGATGGAGGCCCCTAGAGTATCAGCGTAAAGTGGACGCAGCTACGCGCTGCTCTGGCACATGCTCCCATATCTGACCTGACCTGACCTCTTCTCCAACGGTTTTATGTCAAATCACCAATTTGGAGTCAGTCCAGGTCACTCCACCTCAGACATTGTACTTCTACTCTTCCAACAATGGATGGAAGCCCTCAATGTTTGACATTTGATCAGGGATGTCTTTCGAGACATATCTAGAGCTTTTGATGCCGTTTGGTACAACGCCTTCCTCTCCAAACTCTGCATATGGCATCCAATGCCAACTCCACTCTTCGGTTACTGACTTTCTCTACTCCCATAGGCAATGTGTGGCTTTCTATGGAATCCTTTCATCTACTCTTCTGATTAAGGCTGGAGTCACCCAAGACAATGTTCTGGGCCCATCCTATTCCTAATCTTCATCAATGACATCTGTGAATCTGGAAAATCCCCTTGATGTATTTGCTGACAACTCCACCCTCTGCAGGGTGCCTGTAGTTAACCATCATATCCCTTATGGTGAAACTCCCAAAAATCCCGAATCACTGCCACCTCCACTCATTTGTTCCATTTTTTTCCCCCACCTGTGGAACCAACTTCCACGTTCTCTTCAATCTCATTCTTCCCTCCAAGTCTTCAAGATACTTCTTCACCACCATCTCAGATTCCATCCAGGACCATGATCTTTTCGACCCGTGTCACTCCCCCACCCCCACCCTAACTTACACATTTCCAGTCTATTTTGTCCTCAATCCTGCTGTTGGTGTCCCTCCCCCCCACCGCTTCCTCCTCCTTACTGCTCCTTTTGTTCTGTTGCTTCGTGATCCATTCAGTGTTCTCGCTCTCCCACAAGCTGTGACTGTATACAAAAAAGCCTTCTCACAATGTAACATTAGATCAAAATGTGTGACGTCATCATCATCATCACCATCATCGACCTGTTTTCAATGCTCTCACTGCAGGATGAAGGTTTTCCTCAATAGGTGTTGTAGGTATTGGCAGACACGCCGTGATTGTCCATTGTGGGTTAACGAGAGAGTTTGTGCAGGGATTATTGGAATTTGTTCAGGGTGTCCGAAATACAAGTCACCTACTCTTAGTGAAGGATACCGTGGATCTTTAACGTCCACTAACTAAAGATGACACACACACACACACACACACACACACACACACACACACACACACACACACACACACACACACACACACACACACACACACACACACACACACACACACACACACACACACACACACACACACACACACTGATGAATTGCCCTGCATGTGAAACACCAGGATGGCAGTTTACAGCCGAGTCGAGATTCAAACCCAAGCTCGACAGATCAGAGGCGGGTGCATGTACCTCTAAATCATCCTTCCAGCTTATGAGTGATGTTGGAAGCAGCAAATGAAATTACGAAAACACAAGACTGGAGGCAACAGATAGTAGAGGAGGAATAACTTGTGGAAAGTTTAATTCCTTGTGGACAGATATGAAAAAATGAGCATTTTGTTCAGTCACTTCCAAAGGTGAATGAAACACTCAGAAATTGCTTCCATGGAAAAGCAAAGTTTTCATCTGTTGAACCATCCACTGTAAACTGTTATTAATCATGTCGGATTTATGAGTGTGTCACTCGAGCGCTTAATCGGTCCCACACCGATTTGATTCGAGACGGATGTCTGTAGCTGGAGGCCACGAACAAAGGCAGAATTCGGTCGTGTGATGGACCGGTGTTAATGAAACTGGTGAACAATGTCAGAATTGCAGAACAAAGTCACCCAGGTAGCGGTGACGAGCACAAACTCGTCCAGTAATTACTCTTACAAAAATTATAACACAACATCACCTTGAGATCAAATGGACGAGCGGTGTTGCACTTTCCCAGTATAAGCTGTGGCCTCACATTCTCACTCGCTGTCCTTTCAGCTTGGATTTTCATTCTGAGAAAGGATGACCCTTATATTGTAATTTTGAGGTCATACAATGTTTTCAATATAATCCGACACATCTGCTGAAAAACTGTTTGTTGTCACATTTTAATACCCATGACATTGGTTAAAATAAATTCGACTGCAACTACTGTGCCATTTCACCAATTTATTCCCCCATCTCCTAAGGTCAGCCAAAGAAAGTTTTGACCCAAGCCCTCTACGAACCGCTTCCTAAAGGCTTGACGTTTGAAAGTGATTTTGGCAGATAACTCACATACTTTTGGTCAAAGACGCCGTGGAATTATTAACATCCGGTTACTAATGCTTGCAGATGGGACACCCGGCATAACTGTCCTTTGGGAACGGTGTACTTTGTGATGGCCGCATCCTGCCTGCGATGGACCAATCCAACAGTTTATAGTTAGGTTGGGAATCGAACCCAGATTAGGCAACACCCAGTCTGAAAAGTACCTCTCCACCATCCTATTGGAACTACATCTACTACTGATACTATCTCTTACACCTACCACCAATAAATCCCACCTTCTTGTGGGGTCAACCGCGAGTTTACCCTCTCCGCATGCCTCTGTGCAGAGCATCCTCTCTCTGCACCCCAACCTCGCTCATGTCCCTCTCCACCACTTACTTCCATCTCAATTTTCATCGGCCCCATCTCTTCCTGCCAACTGCATCCACATCAAAGGCCTTCCTGAGCACATCCCCCTCCTGCCTGCAGAGCAGATGCCACGATCAACACAGAAGTGCCTCCCGTGCCCTTTCACTAATGCCCTTATTCCCACACACCTCCCGAGCCCCTCATTACTATAACGTTTACTGCAATGTCAAGAATCAAATGGTTCATTTTTCACATTCAAAAAAAATCATTTCAGATTCACAATGGGTTGTGAAAAGGTGTTGCAAAGCTTTCGCTGTTGTTTTCTTCTTGCACCTTCCGTTCCAATGCATATTCATTCATTCGTTTTCTCTTTGAGGCTCACAATGGGAGTCTCATAGATCTGCAAAGCTGAGAGCATCAAGTCAATTACAAGACCTTAATAAAGGATGATTATAAGGCAGGGATGATTAACTCCATGGGAAATTCCCAACTTGGACAAGGTTCCAATACAACAGCACATGAGGAATCTTTAACAACTTACGATTACTCACAGAGTACCCACCCTACAGGCGATCTTGTTCCAAACACGCAACATGCTCTTCTAACACATACCTTTATTTGGGCGGTGTATAGGCAACTGGCAGCTGCATCAATCGCTCCCGAAAATAAAAAAAATAAACTAGAACGACAACCTTCGATGTCGCCAGTATGCTAACGCCACATTATTTCATCATTATACATACTTGCACCAAGTTTGATTTAAATCCCTGAACCCAAATTTAAAATATTAAATAATTCTGTCTGCCAGACCATGCATCTGATCAGGTTGAAATTTAAAACATATGTTCCACATGATTACTCGGTCATAATTGTGACATTTCACATCGATTGATGAAGCCGTTCAAGAGAGATTTTTAAAAGAATTTCATTCAAACCAATCAATATGCCTGGTGTTGGCTTAATGGTTCAGATGGTGGGCTTGTCCTGAGTTGAAATGCCGCTTTCCCGTTGAATTAATACCAGGTGGGTTCACTCAGCCTGTCATCCTTCCTTCTGAGGTTGGCAAAATGAGTACCAGCTTGCTGGGATGATTGAGCCATTTGAGTATCCTGTGTTGGAGTGGTGACCTGTCCAGGATTGTGCCCAATAGCCCAGGAGACTGCTTTGGCAGCACTGATATTCTGAACAGAGTATGGTCCCAATGGATGGATGGATGGATGGATTCAATCCAATATGGCTGCCGGACAATGTGACGTATTAATTATTTGTGAACACCTGAGTATTCCCAAGGCTTGCTTACCATGTAAGTGAAGTTTCCTCTTGATCTGCCAAGTTGTTCCTAAGGCATCATAGGTAGAAAACTTTTTGTTCCTTATGAATAGGTGATCACACCTGTAATGTTTTGCCATGATCTGTAGGATTTTTGAAGGTTTTATGTTAAAAACAATATGGCTGCTGAATATGGCTAAAAACAATACGGATTACATCATAAATTTTTTCCCAATTACAATTTAGTCCTAGATGACCCTCAAAAAATTTTCATATTCATCACATAAAGCATTTGACATGCAATTATGATGTCATAACGAATCTACGTATGACATCATCAAAAAATCACACTTTTTCACCTTGGGTTGTACTTCACATGTGCCAAGTTACAAATTTTTTCATGGAGTGGTTTTGGAGATACAAAGGTCCAAAGTTTTTCACTTTTTCCAAAATGGCTGCCACACTATGTGGCAGTCATAGTTGTCATATTTGTCATGACCTCTGATGTCATAGTTATCACCAAAATATTTCACATGAGTAGTTGCATCTTTGGTGAGAATTTTGTGAAATTTCTATGGTGAAAAATAAAACTACGCCGCCCCGCTTTGATCAGACACCTGACCCACGATGTCGTCTTTATTAAATTCAGAATGGATGGCCGATCACATCTTTGGAGTTTCGCGTTGATTGGATAAGGTTTTTTGGTCCAACATGGCTGCGAGACCATGTTACCGATGATGTTGAAATTTCAACAAATATTCCCCATGCTGAGTGAATGATATTAACAAAAAATTATTTCTCTGAAACTGCTTAGCCTTTTGATGGGAGGCTTTTCAATGATGATCTACTACTGTTGCTGCAAAGATTTTATTTAACAATGACCTCATCAGTTGCATGATGTGGCAGCCATGTTAGTTTTAAGGTGATAATTAAACAATTATTTCTCTGAAACCGTTTAAGCCATCAATACGATACTTTTTCAGTTACGATCCACTGCACTTGCTGCATACATTTCACTTGAATATGACGTCATCAGTCACGAGGTGTGACTCGTGACAAACCACCAGGACAACCAAAATTCACCTGAGACCAATGTATTTAAAACCAGAGAGTTTGGGTCAAAGCCACCCAATGCTCGCCTGTTTATACATTTATCGTTTTTAAAAGACTAGTCGAATAATATTTTTTTTATAAAGGATTGCAGTAAAGTTTGATCCAAATAATTTTAAAGTAATATATGTATTTGTGTATTGTAATCAGTAAAAAATAGTGTGGTAGATAAAAACATGAGAAAGGAAAAAACTTTAACGTTGATGTGCTACAAAAAAGTTAAGTTCGAAACAGGTCAAAGATTAAAAAAAAAAATTGAAATTATTTTTTAATTTCAACTTCACTACATCAATAATATACCCCAAAGGAACCACTATGCCAAATATCAGCATCCGAGTACACATATTAAATGAATGGCAAGCTTCTAAATAACTTGCACCAAAAACTTTAACGTTGATGTGCTACAAAAAAGTTAAGTTCAAAATAGGTAAAAAATTTAAAAGATTTGAAATTATTTTTTTTATTTCAACTTCACTACATTAATAATAGACCCCAAAGGAACCTCCATGCCAAATATCAGCATCCTAGTACACATATTAAATGAATGGCAAGCTTCTAAATAACTTGCACCAAAAACTAACATTTTCACGCTCCCGCTGACGCTCACGTCAGGGGTATCGCTTTAGCTCTCTGTTCTTCGAACAGGCGAGCTAAAAACAATGATGGAATGGGGAGGCAACAGAAGGATGAAATCACAAATAACGATCAATAATAAAACAAAAACCCCTTTACCCACTATCTGACACACGCACCCACAAAACAAACCAACAGAAGATCCTTCATTATCCTATGTCCATTGGGCTCAATCGATCACACCAAAGGAGATAGAGGCAGAGGCTCACAAGATAGAAATACCTGCCTGGCACCGCGTCAGGCACATCTGGCACAGGTCGACGGCTCATGCATTGGAGCACAACACGGGATTCTGGGGAGGAGGTGGGCTGGCTAGGTGGAGCTGTGGCATTGCACAGCAGCTCTGCAGCTTTTTGCACACTGATCCACCAATCAGTCCCCGCATCTGTTCCCCCACTGTTCCTGACACATCCTTTTATAGCCACAGTCCCCACCGGTAGCCGTGATGCACTTAGCCCCACTCTGCTCAGCCCCTATTGAGCTGTGCTGCACTTGATTGGTAAGGGATTTCCCACCCGCTTCCTGTACTTGTGCCCCACCCCCTCTTCTGCTGAGCGGCCCGTGTCACTGTTTTCACGCCAAAGCTTACACTTCGCGGCCTGGCAAGCACTAAAAATAAACATTTAAGACAGATTCCAAAGGTTTACCCATCAAATAAAAGGTGGGATAGGATGGTTTTGTTTAAGCACAGACAATAGGAGGAGGAGGAGGAGGAGGACATTGGGACCATACTCTGTGCAGAGCGTTGGTGCTGCTTAAGCAGTCTCCTTGGCTATTGGGCACAATCCTGGACAAGTCACCACTCTGACACAGTCAGTGTACCAGCATGCTGGCACTCATTTTGCTGCCCTCAGAAGGATGACAGGCTGAGTTAACTCCACCTGGTACTAATTCAACAGCTGAGCGGGATTTGAACTCAGGACCCTGCGATCCAAAGCCCATCACCCGAACCATTAAGCTAACACCAAGCATACAGACAATAGGAGAGGTGGACATCTCTTTCTAAACATAATAGTGATGCATATCAAATATCATATTTAATGACTTACGGTTGTTCTAAACACATTAAGGAAATAACTACACCATATTTAGCATTTATTATCCCCTCAGAGTCATTTTAGCAATGTGATGTTCCACGTCTCACATACAAACGGGAAGTGTGTGGTTGAATTTGTATTGATTTTTTAAACTGTTAATGGGAGATGTTTCAGCAAAATCAGCAACTAATAGATATCTCAAGGAATTCTTTCAATTCTATTCTGAATTTCAAAATGTTTCAGACATCTATCTATAATTCCAGCAATCTCTGTGTGTGTGTGTGTGTGTGTGTGTGTGTGTGTGTGTGTGTGTGTGTGTGTGTGTGTGTGTGTGTGTGTGTGTGTGTGTGTGTGTGTGTGCGTGTGTGTGTGTGTGTGTGTGTGTGTGTTTGTGCGTGTCTGTGACCGCTGTTTCTTGCCAACCACTGGTCCGATCTAATTGAAACTTGCCAGGTATATTGCTGGGGCCCTGAGGATGTGCCTTTTCAAGGTTTGATATTCATCGGCCAAGTGCTTCCCAAGTTATGGCCATTTATTTACCAACCAATGACAGGACACGGTGCTGCGGAGGCCGATGCGTGGCCGGCCGACGATGACGTCACGTGCCGTGCCGGTAACGATGGGGATCGATCGGTGCCTCAGTTCCCATGGTGTTGGAGTGGAAATGGTCAATGGCAGCGAATGTCATGGCACACAAAGACAGGAGGTAAACTTGATTTTAATTTGGATTTTAATTAACTCTGTGTGTGCAGGTATCACAGCAGTTGTTACTTCAATGAAAGCGATAATTCGTGGAATGCATGTGAATATTCCGTACGGGCACACACCACTTCCGGATAGTGATAACTTACTGTATTCTAATAATTTCTCGATTTCTTACGCGCATTGAAAGATAAACACAATGCCCCAATCCAGTCGTCGTTTACCAGAGCGAAGGAATGGCCTGTGTGGTTGTTTCTGGCTCGCGTTTTGAAAGTTTTTTTTGGGGGGGGGGGGTTGTACGTATGGGCACGCACGTATGGCCATGCACGTATGGCCATGCACGTATGGGCACGCACGTACGGCCATGCACGTATGGGCACGCACGTACGGCCATGCACGTACGTGCACGCGAGAGCGAAGGAACGGCTTGTGTGGTTGTTTCTGGCTCGCAGTTTGAAAGTTTTTTGGGGGGGGGGTTGTACGTATGGGCACGCACGTACGGGCACGCGAGAGCAAAGGAGCGGCCTGTGTGGTTGTTTCTGGCTCGCGGTTTGTTTATTTATTTATTTATTTTTTGGGGGGGGTTGCACATATGGGCATGCGAGAGTGAAGGAACGGCCTGTGTGGTTGTTGTTTCTGGCTCGCGGTTTGTTTTTGTTTTTTTTGGTTTGCACGTACAGCCACGCACGTATGGGCACGTGAGAGTGAAGGAACGGCCTGTGTGGGTGTTGTTTCTTGCTTGCGTTTTGAAAGTTTTTTTTGGGGGGGGGGGTTGTCCGTACGGGCACGCGAGAGCGAAGGAATGGCCTGTGTGGGTGTTGTTTGTGGCTCGCGGTTTGAAAGTTTTTTTTGTTTGTTTGTTTGTTTTTTTGGGGGGGGGGGGGTTGCACGTACGGGCACGCACGTACAGCCATGCACGTACGGGCACGCAAGAGCAAAGGAATGGCCTGTGTGGTTGTTTCTGGCTCATGGTTTGAAAGTTTTTTTTTGGTTTGCACGTATGGCCACGCATGTGTGGGCATGCGAGAGCGAAGGAACGGCCTGTGTGGTTGTTTCTGGCTCGCAGTTTGATAGTTTTTTTTTAGGGGGGGGGTTGTACTTATGGGCACGCACGTACGGGCACGCGAAAGCGAAGGAATGGCCTGTGTGGTTGTTTCTGGCTAGTGGTTTGAAAGTTTTTTTTATTTTGGGGGGGGGGGTTGCACGCACGGGCATGCGAGATAGAAGGAACGGCCTGTGTGGTTGTTGTTTCTGGCTCGCGGTTTGTTTTTGTTTTTTTTGGTTTGCACGTACGGTCACGCGAGAGCGAAGGAACGGCCTGTGTGGTTGTCGTGTCTGGCTCGCGGTTTGAAAGTTTTTTTTTCTTCACGTACGGGCACGTACTAGTATTTACAATTGCAGATCGATTAGCTAACTATCTGTCATAAAGCTAGACACCATACAAGCCGATCCACATCTGTTCCCTGTGGTTGCATGTTTGTCTTAAATGACCATAGCTGACTTTAGCCTGGAAGGAAAAAGGCAAACAAATAGTACACAGTGTGTCCAAAACATAATTTTCTAACGTGTCAGAGAAGAATGTGTCCTGTTTGACCTGTTACAGAGGAATGGAGATCCGGAAGTTGAAAAATGTGAAACAAACATGACATTTGCCCCCTTCCCCATAAAAGGTAAACATATAAGAAAGTTGCATAAGAGACTTATTACAAAGAACTGTTTCTGCTTCATGTCAACCTGGAGTCACACGGAGCAGGCTGTGTTGCCTGACCGCCTGGGGCGTAAGCCCTCCATCAATAGCCCATTGTCAGGACCGAGCTTTGATGTGCGCATATATAACCTTCCCAGGTGTTTAACATCAGTAACACTCTCTGTCAGTACAAACCTACTATCTTCTTCTTCTTCTTCTTCTGCTTCTTCTTCTTCTTCTTCTTCTTCTTCTTCTTCTTCTTCTTCTTCTTCTTCCCTCCATCATCAAATAACTATTTATTTCAACTTCAGATATAAAAGTAGGTTAAACTTCACTTCATTGTCTGTACATCAGTTTGTTGTTTTTACCACAAGCACTTTTTAATGTCAGTTTGTTATGAATGGTGGATGGTGGGAGTCGAGCTCTATATAAGGAATCTACGGTGAGTTTTTCATCCTTGGCCCCAATCTGCATTTTTAAAGTCAACTTTATGATACATTATTTTGGGATTTCTTTATGCTTGACCCCCAGCTGGCCACAGTAACATAAATCAACCCATCATATTCATGACCAAAAAGATCAGGACGAGTTGATCATAAATGCATTTTAAGGGGTTTAATCTCTAACATAAGCCTGGTGTTGGCTTAGTGGTTAATGTAGCTGGCTTGAGATCTTAGGGTCTTGAGTTTGAGCCCCTATAATGTTGAAATAACACCAAGTGGGTTGACTCAAACTGTCATCCTGAGGTCATCAAAATGAGTACCAGCTTAGTGGAAACAGGGGCACTGCATCAGCGGCACAGCTGTGCTTCCTGAAATGATGCAACTCGCAGCCACAGGCTGTATACGAAACAACCACAACTTCATGTAACGAATTATATCAAAAACTGTTGGAAGGGGCAATTGGCGTGTTGGTGAGCTGTGAACTCAATCTGCACCCGAACTTGAGAAAGGTGGTTTCAAACATTCAAGTGCAATGGAAGTTTTGAAATGTTATTCGAATGCTGAGATGAATGTTAAAATTTGACTCCATCGCTTATATAACTGTGGTTGCCACAATTGCAATGGAGGACCAAATACATGTGGGAGGGGTTTGTATGGAGATGGGAAGAAGATGGACTTTGGTTCATGGAGATCAGAAAGAAGAATCTGTCTTTTTCAAGTCTGAACTCTCAAACCTGTCTCCCTCCTCCAAATCCTCGTGGTGTCTACTTAAGTCTGTTTCTGGTGTACGTTCTCCCTCCATCCCTCCCTTACCTCAAATGGCCGCACAGCTGACACTGCATGTGAAAAGGCTGAATTCCTAAGCTCGGTGTTTGCTTCTAAATCTTGTGTCCCAAACCCATCGCTTTCTATACCCACCTAACCAAGTCACACCCAGCTGTTCCTGGACTCTGTGTCCTTTTCTCCTGACAAGGTGGAGAGCTTGCTGTCAATCCTCGACTCTGATTCTGCAACCGGTCCAGACGGCATCAGTTCACGTGTCCTAAAAACCTGCTCTGCTGCTCTTGCTCACTCTCTCTGTTCTATTCACCCTCTCATTTGCCCAAGGTCATCTGCTTGGAAATCAGCAAACATTACCGCTGTGCATAAAAAAAGGTGCAAAAACTGATCCCTGCAACGACAGACCAATCAGCCTTCTCCCAATCATCAGCAAGGTTGTGGAATCCATCATCGCTTCAGACATTAAATCCTTCCTCTTCTCCAATGGCCTGATTTCCAGTCACCAATTTGGATTCAGACCAGGTCACTCTACCCTGGATATGCTGCTTCTGCTCTCCCAACAATGGATGGAGATCCTCAATGACAAACATGAAATCACAGCTGTCTCCCTCGACATATCATGTGCTTTCGATATGGTCTGGCACCCCGACCTACTAACCAAACTCTCTTCCCATGATATCCAAGGACATTCCCACTCATGGCTCACAGACTTCCTCTCCTGTCACAGCCAACATATGGCCCTTAATGGAGTTCTCTCATCCCCTCTTCCTGTCCATGCTGGAGTTCCTCAAGGCAGCGTTCTGGGCCCTGTTCTTTTTCTGGTTTTCATCAATGATCTCTCTGACTCCCTGAAAATCCTCTTTATCTCTTTGCTGATGACTCCACCCTCTGTCGTACCATCTGCCATTTGTCAGATCAGCAAGCAGCAGCTTCTTTGCTCACTGCAAATCTGGGTAAAATCACAAACTGGTCCAACAAGTGGAACATGTCTTTCAATCCTGACAAATCTCACACTCTCACTATGTCTCTCCAAAAGAACCATCTGGAAACCTCCCCTCCCCACCTCCCACCCTGCAATCTACTTTCTCAATAATCCTTTTGAAGAAGTCCTTTCATTCAAGCTTCCTGGTCTCACTATCTGCCATGATCCTCCAAAGCCTGTCACCGACTGGGCATCCTCAGTCGTGCAGTACTTCCTTGGCACACCTGAGCTCCTGACCAGATACAAAGCTTTCGTCCACAGCCTGATGGAGTACTGCTCTCCCCTTTGGGCTGGTGCTCCTGCCTCTCACCTTTCTTGGCTTCACGCTGTAGAAACCAAGGCATTTAGGATCATTGGTATCTCCCACGATGAGGCTGAGTCTTTGGGCCTCTCACTCTCTCACCACAGGCAAGTCGGTGGTCATTCTGTCTTCGAGTATCTCCTCTGCGGCCTTGCCGCTCCCTCCACCCCCCCCCGCTCTGTCTGCCATACGTCCCACCCATATTTCCGCAGGGTGTTCAAGGTCGGCCAGCAACCCCCTTCTGTTAAAACCATCAAAATCACGAATCACTGCTCACCTTCACTCTTTAATCCCTTTTCCCCCCGCCTTTGGAACAAACTCCCACACTCTCTTCAATCCCACTCTTTCCTCCAGGTCTTCAAAACAGCTGTTCTCCACCACCTGTTATCATCTCCCATCCAAATCCTCGATCTTTTCTACCTCCATTAATCCACCCCAAACCCACCTCCTTCAAATTCCCTGCTTTCCTTCCTGAAAGTCCCTGTAATGTCCATTTTGTATTCCCCGTGTCCCCCACCCCATCCCTCTCCCTTCTACAGATCTCCTCATGTCTCTGTTCCACACTGTTTTTTCCTTCCCTCTCCCGCCCCCCCCCTTGTCTCCTTCTCCCCTTGTTGTACGTTCTGTGTGTTATCTCTCATACGAGCCTCGACTTTGTATTTAAACAAAGAATGTGAATTGTTAACTACCAATGCATCCCCATCATAAACGAACCTGTGGCAGCCCTCGATCACATGCTTGGGTGTTTGCGTGCAGACATAAATCTTCAAAGTCGGTTCTGACGAAACTACAGCTGGATCATCATCAGGCATTGAGACATACAGTATGTTATATACAAACATCGCGATATACACTTGACCTTCTCAAACTACTTCCCTGCCTATTAGCCATCCCTGATCGCACTTATACATTTCATTAACGCTTTTTTGAGCTTTGTGCACAAACTAATGTCATGATAAAAAGTTTCAGAATCCCAAATGGCTCAACTAAAATATTGTTTTAAATAAATTGGCTCAACTAAAATAAAAAAAAAACCAAACAAAAAATATCAACAACCAAATGGCCAATGACGAAATTCTGAGACCCCTGCCCGCCTCGTTGTCTCATGACGAAATTCTGAGACCCCTGCCCACCTTGTTCTCTAATGACGAAATTCTGAGACACCTGCCCACCTCGTTGTCTAATGATGAAATTCTGAGACCCCTGCCCACCTTGTTCTCTAATGACGAAATTCTGAGACACCTGCCCACCTCGTTGTCTAATGACGAAATTCTGAGACACCTGCCCACCTCGTTGTCTAATGATGAAATTCTGAGACCCCTGCCCACTTCGTTGTCCAATGATGAAATTCTGAGACCCCTGTCCACTTCGTTGTCTCATGACGAAATTCTGGGATCTGTGCCCACTTCGTTGTCCCCCCATTACACACATCTAACCTTCCTTCGTCTTACTTATGTTTCGCCCAACCACATTTCCATTCTTTTCCCACATTCATCTTAACCTCTCTGTCTCTCTCCTATCATCCCTACCTCTTACTCTTGGGTAATAGTCGACGGTCATGCTCCTTTGAGATGTCTTATTTTCCTCAATTTACACATCACTCGCCCAGAACCCGTTTTCCCTGTCTGGTGCGTACAAATGACATAGATAAGCTACTTGCGGTTTTGCCTTAGCAATTTCAATCTTAGGAAATGCGTAATGTCCAAAACATCTATCTCTCAGAAAAACATATGTTGACTTGATGATAGATCTTGCACTCTTTTCTTCATGTCGGTGTGCGAACCTTCGTGCCCATTTCTCCAAGCTCACAACCACTAACACCTTGTGCTCGGTCTTGTACAGATCTGCGCCCTTGCAATAACAATCTACGAAACAGAAGAAGCAAAAAACGCATCTCAGACGAGCCGGGCCGAAGCATGCTCGTTTACGTCGTCCAGACACAATAAGGATCGCGCTATTCATGTGTAAATTCACTCTCAGTGGCGACATGGCTGGGTGCACCGCGACCCCCAAACGTGTGTGCAAGTGGCGTGGGAATTGCGCGCAGAGATGTAGTGCGTAATTGTCCAACCCCAAGCTCTTTAATCAAGGATGCGTTTTTGCTCTCCACGCGACCAGTTCGATTAACGCAGCTTGCCAAGCGTTAGCTGGAATCCTTTGTGTAATGGCGAGAAGCAGGACAGGTTCTAGCCATGGGAAGTGAAATTAAACTATTCACACAAACGTTTCAACAGGCGTTCGGGCTCCAAACGCTCTCACACCATATGCCCTTTTTATTACAGAATAATCAGGGATATTGGAATAACTAACAGAGAAGTAGCACACTTACTGAACGGTGTGTGCTTGCAAGGAACAGCTGAACACACACACACACACACACACACACACACACACACACACACACACACACACACACCAGACAAACGTTTTAATGTTACTTATTCTGACCCGTGTTTAGCTGGCTCATGGTTGGCAATGAGGTCTTCAAGGCCCAACTCGGGTTTGCACTTTGTGGAACTACTCAGGATAGGAATTTCGGGATTTGGTGAGGATGCTGGTCACAATTTCCTACTCTTCAGCAAAAGACACTTGGAATATTCAATGTCCACCAGCAACTTGTGCCGTTTCATGGGTCTCCATGAGCTGAATGTCCGACGGACGGAGCACACATACCTGTGAAGTAAAAATCTTGCAGATTATAGTCGGGCCGAGAATTGACGCCAGAATGGACAACTCAAAGGTTAGTGTGCTACCTCTGCACCATCCTTTCAGACATAAAGACTGGTACACCCACCTCGAATGTTTCTTATTTCTTTGGCACACAGTTCGAAGTGCAATGGCTTAATGGTTTACAATGGTCCTTGAGTGACATATGGCAGGCATACCACATCCTTTGGTTACATGTGAGAAGCATGAAAATGACGGGCTCAGTACAAATCGAAACAAGAAAAAGAGCAATCAGAGATTGCAAACCCTCACCAGGACTTGTTTTGTGGGGTGTTTGTGTAGTTTTGTGTGGTGTTTGTGTACTGGTGTGTTACATAATTAATAAGAGACATAATTACAACTGCCACTTTATATATGCTGGCAGTGATGACTGGTTCAGCCATCTCAGAGAATATTTTTGAAATAAAAAAAAAATACAATATGGCTGCCGAATCATGTGACCGATGATGTCATAAAAATTTTATGGACCATTTTATCCCTAGATGACCCTCAAAAATTTTCATACTGATCGGATGTAGCGTTCTACATATGCAATTATGACGTCATAACGAAAGCACCTATGATGTCATAATTATCATTGCAACATTCTACATGAGTTGTTGCACCAGTGGTGAAAATTTCGTCTCAATACGATAAGCAGTTGTGGAGAAAAACACGAAAGTTCTGTGCAGACAAACAAACAAACAAAGGGACGCAAATGCAATACCCTCTCCTTTGGCGAGGGTAATAACAATTACAGATGAAAAACTAGAGGTAGAGTGCAAAACCTCCGCCGCCAATACTGCTGGGTCACTGAAGTGAACCTGATATCCTATTCATTCAATTTGATGTCAACAGTGCTCACAGAGTTATAGTTTGCAACTTTCCCTTTTACTTTTAACTTTTACATTCTCAATTCATTTGTCATAACTAGATTCCTTGAGACAGAAATTGATTTTAGGTGGGTATATCCACCTGAAGTTCCAAAATCAGCCGCAATTATAATTTTGGCATGTTTTTTTTTTGTTGGAAATCACTTATAACATGTAGAAATGCAAAAAAAACATCGAAATTTTGTTGAAAAAAATTTTGCAAATTTTTTTTCTCTAACAATTTTTTTTGGGGGGGGGGGGGTTGGTTGGAAATCACTTAAAAACATGGAGAAATGCAAAGAAAGAAATCGAAATTTTGTTGAAAAAAAAGTTGCAATTTTTTTTTTATCCAACAATTTTTTTTTGGGGGGGGGGGTTGGTTGGAAATGACTTAAAACATGTAGAAATGCAAAAAAAAAAAAAATCAAATCTTTTTTCAAATTGGCTGCCATAGCAGCCAAATTGGATTTTGGACCAAGTCCAAAATCTAATGGCATGATCCTTGGACCAGACCTAACCCCCCCCCCCACGAAGTTTCGTCGAAATCCGTTGATGAGTTTTTCTGTAATACTGTTCACAAACAAACAAACAAACAAACAAACAGAAAGGGGTGAAAACAGTAACCGCCGTCCATGTTTGATGGCGGAGGTTAAAAAACAAGGAGCGGATACTCTCGGTTGAGATAATGTCATGATGAATCGATCTGTGTATTATGAAAGCCAAATGTTCAACGGTTTCTGAAATATCTTGTGCACAAGACAAGTTACCGAGATGGTTGTTATGACAACATAATTAAACCAATCACAACCGTGATCTAATGAGATTGAGATAATGTGATGAGGAATAGATCTGTGTATTATGAAAGCTGAATGGTCAACAGTTTCTGAAATATCTCGTACACAAAAGTACATGGACGGATGATTGGACGGTCGGTCGGTCAGGCAGTAGGTCAGTCGGTCAGTAGGTCTGTCGATTGGTCGGACGGAGCTCATTTTAATGTCCCCCGCCCCTCCGATAATATCGCAGGGGCGGGGGACAATTAAAACCTTGTCTGGCAAGTGGCAATGATAGAAAGAAGCAACGACAGAAATCGGAATACAAATAGATAAAGAAACCAAAAAAAACATGGAAGACAGAAAAACAGAAATAGAAAGTACAGAAAGAAACATGTTCTTTCACTGTTCCATATCATCATTATAATGAGTCGATTGAACATTGACATGGAATGATAAATTCAGGCAGGATAAAATCTTGGCAAAAATGAATCATCCATCTGGGGATAATACAGGGTAGAAGGAATCAGAATGATGGAATGAGAGGCTGTGCGAGGAATGAGGGTTTCGTGGTTCGGCACATGAAAATGAAACAGAAGTCAGTCAACGAGAAGCAAAACGGTGATGTGAGGATGCTATCTAAATTGTCGGGTCAGAAACATAATTACAAAGGAGACCATAACGTTTGTGAAAAATCGAATAATGTTGGATGAATTGAGTGTTCCAAAATACAGGAGGCAAGGGAATCATGAAGAGGACACTGATTGTGGCCCAAACAGATATAGTTGATGAAAAGTGTGCTTCTTGCTTCTCAAAATAATGTGGCCATGATTTACTGGACTGATGGAATTTTATTACTGAAGGATAAGGTTAATGTGGAGCAAGTAAGGGAAAAGAGACCAAAGGAATCTCAAGTTTTCTTTCCACTATTTCAAATCTGTTGTCCATCAGCATCTCAGTAGCCTGGTGTTGGCTTAGTGGTTTGGGCGGCTGGTTTGGGATCCTCGGGTCCTGAGTTTGAGCCCCATTGGCTGTTGAATTAATACTAGGTGGGGTTACACTCCGCTTGTCATTATTCTGAGGTTGGTGAAATGAGTACCAGTGTACTGGTGGAGGGGCACAGCATCAGCGGCATAGTCGTGCCCCCAACAAAATGATAACTACCTGGCAGCCAAACTGCCATCCGCAAGAACAAAACCAGCATCTCAGTGTCTCTCCCATTTGTACATCTCAGCTTTGTTATACCTAATGAGATCCTGTTCTCACCGTTCACCTTCACATCCTTATCTTGTGTTGTGATGCATCTGTTTGTCTTTGTGCTATTGTTTTCCCTTCACCGCATGTTGCCCCATATTGCCTCTGATGACCCTTTACCCACGTTATTCTGCTCTTCCATGATCCTTGATACCTGTATAAAAAGTCAAGAGGAAGAGAAACGAGGGAGTTTTACACACGGCCTTAAATCATTAGAAATTGTGGACTTCATTACATTTGTTATTAAAGTTGAGTCAAGATAATTGGTCAGTAGTTTTAAGGATCAGATATGGGACCTTTATGGTGGATGGGGATAATGTTAACCTGCTTTCATATTGCAGGTAACTAGCATTCATTGAATAATTTAATCTTGTGAAGAAAATAGATAGAGGGGTGATAAACTTAGAAGAACCTGTTCTGAGAAGCCAGCCATTGATGCCATCAGGACAAGGAGGAGAATATGGATCCAGGTTGAATTAGAATGGCACTCGGTGAAGCGCATACCTCTGCCAGGCTTAACAGTTTACATTTTGTATCCCACTGATAATCTGGATCTGGACCCAGACCTTAACCAAACAGATGGTTTGTTCAAATCTAAACTGGACTGGACCCAGACCTTAACCAACATCGAATCGCCTTGTTCTTATCACTTACCTTGTTTTGTCATAACTCGTCCACAACTTTTTGAAATATCAAGCTATGTATCATTTTTGGCCCCATCTCTCAATAGTGAAGAATTATTTTAAAAATAAAAAATTCTCGTATCTGGATTCGGATCCAGATCTTCACCAAAATGTCATGAATACGTCCTTGTCGCACACCCAACCTATCCACAAAGTTTCGTCCGAATCCGTCCACAACTTTTTGAGACATCGAGTTCACAGACAGACAGGGGTGAAAACATAACCTTCACCCACCTTCGGTGGCAGAGCTATTATAAGGTGAGGAGCACCCGTAGAAGGTGAAAATAACCATATAAAGTTGAGTATACCAGCAAGAATAAGTTGACATGGACAAAATTAGGCATGATAAAACCACATGGTAAAGGTAGCTGAAGACGTTGAAGCGAAGAGGGGACCGAGGTTTGGAATTGAAGATGCAGAATGGAAGATCAAGCAACATAGGTGAGAGATTATTGAAGAGTAGAGGAGTGATAAAGTCAGACTTTACGCTGCACTGTAGATTCAAAGAGGGAGGAGAGAAATGTGGAAGATGTGATCGTGCTGTTGAGAAGAGTAGAACGTGAACACGAGGTGGATAGAGCTGTTGAGTAAGGTCGAAAGGTGATTAGAGATGTTTAGGTGGTTAGAGATGTTTAGGTGGTTAGAGATGTTAAGGTGGTTAAAGATGTTAAGGTGGTTACAGCTATTGAGCAGGGCAGAAAAGGGACAACAGACAATCCAGCAGGATATCATTATAATAGACAGGTGTAATTTAGTGGACTGGTTGTTGATAAATTTGTGATGCTGGGACTCAGAAGTTTGTCCTCGGGACCCTTCCTTTTCAGCCTCTTCCTCCCCTAACCCAAAAGAGGTCACCCTTGAGCATTATTGGCATGTGAGTGCAACATACCGTTGCCCATGACACAGCCTTAACCAGTACAGAACCTTTCCCAGCAGGAAATGAAACAAAGTGATACAAAGCTCAAGTTAAAAGTATTCCCCACATGGAAACTAGTTTCTGCACCATTTCTCAAACTCTGACTGTAATCAAAAGTTTCCTGCCACTAGATCTCACCATTAAGGCAATACGCAGCTCAATATAAAAACACTCCACACAGGACAGCACTGTCGTGTATATTTCTGGTTTCTCTTCAAATGAGTGAAGTACCATAAAAGTTAAAGTAAATCATGACCAAAACTAGAATGGCACTCGGTAGAACGCATACCTCCGCCAGGCTGAACAGTGGACCTTTTGTGTCCCACTGAGAGACTGGATCTGGATCCAGACCTGAGCCAAAATCTAATCGCCTTGTTCTTATCACCGAATCAACTCATCCACCTCGTTTTGTCATCCATCCACAACTTTTTGAAACATCGTGATATATGTATGTATGTATGTATGTATGTATGTATGTATGTATGTATGTATATATATATATATATATATATATATATATATATATATATATATATATATATATATATATATATATATATATATATATATATATATATATATATATATAATATATTTTGGCCCGATCTCGCAATGGTGCAGAATCACTTAAAAAAATTCTCATATCTGGATCCAGATTCGAATCTTCACCAATATCTAATCAATTCTTCTTTGTCACTCACCCAACCTGTTCACCAAGTTTCTGCCGAATCTGTTTGAAACTTTTTGAGATATCATGCGATGTATCGTTTTTGGCCGTCTCTCATTGGTGAAAAATCACTTCAAAATTCCAGGATCCAGATCCGCATCAAAAATGTGCATTGCTGTCCTTTGGCTGGTCACCTACATAAAGAAAAAATATCTCAGAAGGATTGCTTCAAAACTGTGCACAAAAATCGTGTGGCAAACAGACAGACAGACAGACACCACAAACTAACAAACTTGGCGAAATACTTTCGACAGTAAACAAACAAACAGACGCAACAGACCAACATACTTTACAAAATACTTTCACCAAGTCACAAACAAACAGACAGGGATGAAAACAGAACCTCCGTCCACCTTCGGTGGCAGAGCCGAGGAGGTAATCACAATTCAATGGCTGAAGTTGAAAGGGCAATCCAAGTCTCGTAATAGCAATGATTAAGTGTTCCTTGGAGAGTTAAAATTCGAGCACAGTCTCTTACCATGAGAGTAACATCTTGGTTGGCAAAACCCACCCACGCCCCCAGAAAGGGTCATTGTTATCTGCATTGTGCACCTGATTGTGTGTGTAACTCAATGCACAATCAGACCAACTCCATCTTGAAGTGCTCAATGGTGGACACATTTTGGGTCATACTTTCTCTTTGAACTGAAACTATGTGATGGCTGTGATGCTTAATGAACCAATGTAGACGTATGCCTGGTGCTGGCTTAATGGTTAGGGTGGTGGGCATTGGATCCGAGGGTTCTGAGTTCAAATCCTGCTCAGCTGTTGAATGAATACCAGGTGGGGTTAACTCGGCCTGTCATCCTTCCGTGGTCGGCAAAATGAGTGCCAGCATGCAGGTATACTGTGTCAGAGTGGCGACCCATCCAGGATTGTGCGCAATAGCCAAGGAGACTGCTTAAGCATCACCAACGCTCTGCACAGAGTATGGTCCCAATCTCCTCGTCCGAGACATATGACACTTGTCATAAATGGTTCAGTCATCTGCGGTGGAAGAAGCAGAGATCTTCTGATAAATCTCTTGGGCTTTGTCTTGAAATAACTGCCCATAAATGGGGCTATTCTCCCTACGTATTCACTGGAAGCACACGAGAAGAGAGTCGTCCATTTGCTCATACATTCCAGGCACTTCCTCTGCGCCTTCATTGGAACTTATGTTGGGCAGATTTAACCTTTCCACATCTCCACTCAGACAAGCCAGCTGGGCCTGTTTCATGACTCAGTGTAGTTGCATCGAGAGACTCATAGGCATTGACCTGTTCCACCACAGCAAATACCTCCAAAGACCAAATGGAAATGTCACTTTTCCCAATTTTGAACTCATGTTCATCAACAAATCTCAAAAGAGGAATGTCAAGAATAAAATCTCATGTTCATCAATAAAATCACAAAAAAAAAACAATGTCAAAGGGGATGGGAGAGAGATAAACCAACCTCAAACGAGGAGACACCACCACAACTCGCTCTTATGTTTCAACGTTACAAAGGCATATTCCAGGTGAATGAATACAGGTGCAATGCAATTGACACGATGGCTGGCCTACATAATGCGAATGACATACTTGTATGTCAAATAGAGGATGACAAAAATTTTTTACACATAGTGCAGATGACTTGCTATTTTGTAATCTCTGTTATTTTGGAGGAAAATTCTTCTTCAGCACAGATGCTCTCTGCACTGGGCTTGATGGTTCAGGATTACATAATTTTGGACTGGCTTCGCAATTCAAGAATTGATCATTTTCTCCATGCTGGTATGACAAATCAGAAAATTATTCTTCTGTCCATTGTGCCAAAGTGCAAATTGGTCAACACGACGAGTTGCTATCGTTACTGTACTGTATATTATATTTATATTCATTGAACCAGAGCTCGACACACAGTATATATATATATATATATATATATATATATATATATATATATATATATATATATATATATATATATATATATATATATATATATATATATATATATATATATATATATATATATATATATATATATATATATATATCTCTGTACTCAAAAATGTCAATGTGTGTGTGTGTGTGTGTGTGTGTGTGTGTGTGTGTGTGTGTGTGTGTGTGTGTGTGTGTGTGTTAGTGTATCAGTGTGTCTCCTCCATAACTCCAAAACTATAAAACCTATCAGCCTGAAACTTTCAATGCATACGAAGAAAACTCTAAGGAAGTGTAAGAGTGAAAATTGGATGTTTGAGTTAATTAAAACACCCCTTTTGAAGATAATTAATGACCTTATTTAATTATGTCCTTCATCAGGTGATCCTCAGCCACCTCGCTCTCTGGGGTCTTAAGGCGCTTCCTGGGTAACCTCACTGGGGTCTGAAGCCGCCATGTTTTTTGGCCTGCTGAACCATGCCCTGACTTGGAACAAGCCGCAACGATTTCTTAATGATAAAGTTTTTTTTTTTCACTTTCCTCACTAATATTATCGAATGCCTATTCATCATAGCTACAAATCGCTGGGTATATTGCAGTGCTTATAAACGCATGGAGACGCCACCATTCGTTGCTTTCTGTCATTTACGCATTTGAATAACTGAGAGAATATCTTAAACTAAGCAGAATTACAAAATATAAGCTCCAGATTTGAAAGTATCAGCAGTTCTGACTCCTAAAAAAGTGTTGGTTTGTCCAATTCGCACATAGTTTGGACATTCAGACATCGCTATCGCTTGCCAACCATTCAATTGGAGTGCTTGCTTGAGTGCTTAAGCCACATGCTGAGCACCCCACAGTGGATGGCGGTACAGTTCCTCTTCTGAACGGAATGGACTGTCAGCAATTGCTGTGAGGTAGAGCATGTTCTGTAAAGCATATTTGCTACAGCGTGGAATTAATTCAACAACAACAACCACGCGGGCATTGTTCCCTCAACCTCTATCTTCACAGGATAGGGTGTCGCTCCACGGGGTTGTGTGACCCGTGAAAGGATCCCGAGGATTTGGTTCATGTTTTCTCTCTCTGCCCTCAGTACGATGAGCCCAGATCGCATCCACTGCATTCTGTCTATGTCATGGGGATCATGTGGTCAGGCCTGCCACATGCATTTTGCCATCTGACTCAGAAGTACCTCTGGTTGTGTCAATCATTTTTAAAATTCATTGAAGAAATGGGGCTTGCAAAATAAGCCTCCAGTATCCATATCCGAGGTGTTTAGTTGCGCGGCTTAAATAGAGCCTTGTGGCTCTGAAATCACCATTAAACCCGAAAAAGAAAGAAGGAACAACCGTGCCACATCATTCTGAGCAAATCATTCACGCACTGTGAACGCTTTTGCCATGCCACGTTATCCAGAATGAGTCGTTCATGCTCCATCATTCTGAGCGTGTGGTTCATTCATGCTCCATCATTCTGAGCGAGTCTTTCATGCTCTGTCATTCTGAGCGAGTCGTTCGTTCATGATGAGCACGATCCCAACTCCATGAGAAGTTCCAAGGTGCATGGGGAGATGGATAATGTCCTGAAATGTTTCAAGGAGGTCTACGAACAGAAAATGAAGGCAGCCACTCAAGTCTCCATGATGAAATTCTTTGAAAAAATCCCAAGCCAATCAGCCTCCATTTCATCTTCTGAGCCTTCAACCTCAAATGGACAGCTGGCCACACCTGAATATGTCTGCCACAAGCAATATGTACTGCATCCAATCACAGTCATAACAACACTTATTAAAAAAGTAATTCATTTTAATGTTTTAATTTGCTATATGTTTTATTTACTGCTTTTTTGCCCCTCCTCGCTCCCCCCTGCTCCCTCAATCCCTCACCCCTCCTCATTCCCCCTGCTTCATTGCTTCCCCACCCATCTCTCTCCACTCTTTTTCTCGACCCCCCCTCCCCCCTTGGTATACCTGTTGTTTGGACAGTGGTTATGTCTGGTTGGACCCTCCCCTCACACTTTCCCTTTCCACACCCCTCCTCTCTCCCTCCCTCCTCTCCTCTCCCCTCCTTCTTACTCGCCTCCCCAAAATGAGCACCAACTTTCTGATAACAGGGGCACAGCTGTCAGTGACACAGCTAATCATAATCGGTGATAATCACTGACACAGCTGTTCCCCCAGTAAATGACGCAGCCAAGCAGCCGCAGGCTGCACACAAATAAATAAATACATGGATTCCATGACCTTGCTGATGATTAGAAGTAACCTGATAGGTCTGTAGTTAAGAGGGTCAGTTTTTGCACCTTTTCATGTGATGCAGTGATATTGGCTGATTTCCAAGTAGATGGAAGATGACCAAGCATAAATGACAGGGTGAAAAGGGCAGAATGAAGATGTGCAAGATCAGCAGAGCAGGTTTTTAGGACATGTGAGCTGATGCGATCCGTTCCAGTAGCAGAGAGAGTCGAGGGTTGAAAGAAACCTCTCCACCTTCTCAGGTGCAAAAGGCACAGAGTCCAGGAGCAGTTGGGAACAACATTGAAGGATGGGAACTGAGAGTGAGGGGTTGGGGACACAAGATTTGGAAGCAAACACAGAATTGAGGAATTCGGCCTTCCCACAAGCGGAGCCAGCTGTGGTGCTTTTGAAGTAAGGGAAGGGATTGAGGGGGAGCTTACACCAAAGAAAGTCATAACAAGGTGCCACCAGGTTTTAGAAGGAGACAAGTTTGAAAGTTCATTCTTGAGGTGGGACAGATGTTGTTTTTTGGCTCTACTGAGAGTGGACACACACTTGTTGCGGACTTGTTGGAATGCACTGAGATTGTCTTCGGTCAGATTAGCCTTCCAGGAAGAGAAGGCAAGTTGTTTCAGAGCAACTGCCATGTGAAGTAATGGGCCCAATATGTCCATCACTACCCACTCAAGCCCCCATCTGGTGCATTTGTAAAGGGGCCCTCATCCTCCGTGCTGTTCCCTTTTTGGTGGGACTGCATCACATGCTGAACCAATTTTTCACATCTCTGCTGAAGTTGACTCAATAGAACTGTCTCTGGACTTTCATTGTAGCTTTTGTTCTGCCCAAATGTTGTTGGCTCGGGTACCATGCACTTACTGCAAAACCATTGTCTTAAATTTTATCACTGCTAACACCACACTCTTGTAAAACAAGATGTCATCATGCGACGCTAAGGTCTGCCCTTGTACCCAATATGCTTTTGTTAGGACTCTTACCCGATTTAAGCCACTCACACACCGGTCCCAACCCAGGTCTTCTTGTTGGGCTGCGCTCCAATCTAAGGTGCCAAATTCATCCTCTGCAGTTAGTGCCAGGGTTGGCTTTACTACTCGGCTGCATGGACAAGGACCTTTGGGTGTTTTTTGCCCATTGTTCTCTGTGCTCCTGCTGGGTGCAGAATTTGTAACGTTGCTTCAAACAGGGACACCAAGAGTGTACATCAGCATTCCCATGAGCTTTTCCAGCCATATGGGCCACATTACATCGCATTGCTGCAATTTTTCCAACTCTCAAACCTCTCTCCCTCCTCAAAATCCTGGTGGCGTTTAATCAAATCTGTTTCTGGTGTATGTTCCCCCTCCATCCCCTCCCTTACCTCAAATGGCCGCACTGCTGATTCCACACGTGATAAAGCTGAATGTCTAAACTCGGTGTTTGCAGCTAAATCTTGTGTCCCAAACCCATCACTATCTCTACCCACTTTACCCAGTCGCACCCAACTGTCCCTGGACTCTGTATCCTTTTCTCCTGACAAGGTGGAGAGCTTGCTTTCAAACCTCGAGTCAGATTCTGCAACCGGTCCAGACGGCATCAGCCCACGTGTCCTCAAAGCCTGCTCTTCTGCTCTTGCTCACCCTCTCTCTGTTCTATTCACCCTCTCATTTTCCCAAGGTCATCTGCCATCTACTTGGAAATCTGCTAACATCACTGCCCTGCATAAAAAAGGTGCAAAAACAGATCCCTGTAACTACAGACCAATCAGCCTTCTCCCAATCATCAGCAAGGTTATGGAATCCATCATCGCTTCAGACATGAAATCCTTCCTCTTCTCCAATGGCTTGATTTCCAATCATCAATTTGGTTTCAGACCAGGTCACTCTACCCTGGATATGCTGCTACTGCTCTCCCATCAATGGATGGAGGTCCTCAATGCCAGACAGGAAATCCGAGCCGTATCCCTGGACATATCACATGCTTTTGACACAGTCTGGCACCCTGCCCTACTCACCAAACTCTCTTCCATGGTATTCAAGGCCATCTCCACTCATGGCTCGCAGACTTCCTCTCCTGTCGCAGTCAACGTGTGGCCCTAAATGGAGTTCTTTCATCCCCTCTTCCTGTGCAGGCTGGAGTTCCTCAAGGTAGCGTTCTGGGCCCTGTTCTTTTTCTGGTTTTCATCAATGATCTCTCGGACTCTCTGGAAAATCCTCTATTTCTCTTTGCCGATGACTCCACCCTCTGCCGTACCATCTGTCATCCCTCAGACTGGCAAGCAGCAGCTTCTTCGCTCACTGCAGATCTGGATAAAATCACAAACTGGTCCAACACGTGGAACATGTCTTTCAATCCACACAAATCTCACACTCTCACTATGTCTCTTCGAAAGGACCGTTTAGAAAACCCCCCCATCCACTTTCTCAACAATCCTCTGGAAGAAGTCTTTTCTTTCAAGCTTCTGGGTCTCACTATCTGCCATGACCTTTCCTGGGAAAGTCACATTTCCAACCTTGCCTCAAAAGCCAGTCGCCGACTGGGAATCCTCCGTCGTGCAAAGTCCTTCCTCGGCCCTCTTGAGCTCCTGACTACTTACAAAGCTTTTGTCCGTAGCATGATGGAGTACTGCTCTCCCCTCTGGGCTGGTGCTCCTGCCTCCCACCTTTCTCGGCTTCACGCTGTCGAAACCAGGGCTTTTAAGATCATTGGCATCTCCCGCAATGAAGCTGAGTCTTTGGGCCTCTCACTCAATCACCGCAGGTTGGTCGGTGGTCTTTCTGTCTTCTACCGACTCCTCTCCAGCCTTGCCCCCCTGCTCTCTCTGCGATTTGTCCCCACCACATTTCCACAGGGCGCTCAAGGTCCGCCAACAACCCCCTTCTGGTAAAACTACCAAAATCACGAATCACTGCTCATCTTCACTCTTTCATTCCTCTTTTTTTCCCGCCTTTGGAATAAACTTCCTCACTCTATTCTTTCCCATTCTTCCCTCCAGGCTTTCAAAACAGCTGTTCACCACCACCTCTTATCTTCCCCCATCCAAATCCTCGATCTTTTCTACCCCCGATAATCCACCCAAGCCCACTTCCTTCAATTCTCCTGCTTTCCTTCCTGAAAGTCCCTGTAATGTCCATCTTCTCTTCGCCATGTTCCCCGTCCCATCCCCATCCCTCTCCCTTCCACAGTTCACCTAATGTGTCTGTTCCCCACTGTTTTGTCCCTTCCACTCCCGCCCCTCTTGTCTCATGCCTCCTTGCTGTGAGTTGTGTGTTAGCTCTCATACGAGCCTCGACCAAGGTATACAAAAAAAAAAAAAATAAAAAAAAAAAAACTACGTTGCAATTTGGCTCTCTGATTCCTTGAAGCATACGGGCCATTGCAAGAAGGAATGGTCTGTTCTTTCATCAAATTGAAGTAGAAATGGGTCAATGCAGTCAGCATAGCCAATAGCTCCTTGTATGTGTTGCAATAGTTTTTTTCCAGGTCCACTCATGGCCAAGCTATAAGACACGTACACTTTCTCTATGTCTCCCTGAACCTGAGACAACACTGTGCATAAACCTTCTTGGCTCGCATCTGTGTCTAGAGTGTATTTCCCATTGTTAGTGGGGTAAGCCAATAGGGGATCTGTCATCAAGCACATCTTCAATTTGCTGAATGCCTCGTTGCGCTATCCTGCCAATTAAACAGAGCCCCCTCCTCTGTAAGCTGATGAAGGGGCCTTGCAATTTCAGCAAACTTTGCCATAAAGCATTGGTAGTAAGAGCAGAGGCCCAAAGATCCCCTCACCTCTTTTACATTTTGAGGTACAAGCCACTTGTACCACTTTCACTTCAAACAGATTGGTCGTTACACCTTCCCTACTAATCACATGGCAGGGACATTGCACAACCCGAATGGTATCACGGTGAACTGATACAGTCCCTTACCTGTGGGAAATGCTGTTTTTTTTCCTTTCCTGCCTGATTAATCTCCATTTGCCAAAACCCACTTTTTAAATCCAGTAGAAAACCAATTGGAGCCTGAAACAGCATCCAGGGTACCGCCCAATTTCTGTGCAAGGGAGAGGAGTCTTTGAGTGTCATGTTGTTTAGCTGGCAATAGTCCATGCAGAAACACCTGGTCCCATCATTCTTTTTGAGCAACACAATGGGTGACAACCAAGGACTTACCGAGGGCTCAATGACTTCAGCATATTTAATTATTTTCACCTGTTCATCAGCCTCCTCACTCTTGGTAAAAGTAAGCCATCGAGCTGGCTGGTGAACAGGCTGGACCAGGTCAGGTCAGGTCAGGTATGGGAGCATGCGCCAGAGCAGCGCGTCGCTGCATCCACTTTCCGCCGGTACACCAGGGGCCTCCGTCTGGCCATCCCCCAGGTAGATGCATGGCCCATCCCCCATCTCCTTGAGATGCTGATCAACCTGCTGCAACCACGAGGCACATTGTCGGCCCATTGGCCTTCTCCACTTATGAGGCTCCTCGCTGAGAGAATCTGGTGAGCAGGATCAGCGTCAGGAAAACGAGCCACATGTCCATACAGCCACAGCTGACGCTCACGGACGATGCAGGTAACAAATCTCATTTGAGTCTCTCTTAGCAACCGCTCATTGGACACAAAGTCCAACCAGTGATAGCCAAGGATTCTCTGAAGAGATTTGGTACCAAAGGAATTAAGCCTTCTTCTCAAATCCCTGGTCAGAGTCCAAATCTCACATCCATAGAGTAAGACTGGGAGCACCAAGGAACTGAAGACTGGGACTTTCGGCCTCCTGCACAGGTACCGACAACAGCACCACACCCCATGATCCAGTGAAACCATAACTCCCCAGGTCCAACCCAGACGTCTACTGAACTCTGGCTCACAGCAAGCAGAGATGTGAATATCACTGCCAAGGTAAGTGAATCTCTCTGGAACCTCAACATCCTCACCACAAACAGGTGCCATGATAGCAGATACAAGATAGCAGCATCCGAAATGTCATTGAAAGCCTGGATCTTAGTTTTGACCCAGGAAACCCGTAATCCCAGTGTCTCCGACTCCCCATTCAGCACCTTGAGGACCTCCAAAGGGATATTGAGAATATCCACAAAGATGACTGCATCATCTGCGAAATCAAGGTCAGAGAGCTTGATATTCCCAAACGATGCACCACATCCTGATCTCTCTGACACCTCCCCAGAATCCAGTCCACCCAAGCACTGAAAAGTGTGGCCAGTCCATATGCCTGATGAACTCGAGTCGCAACTGGAAATAAGTCGGAGATTACAGCACTCTCAGTACCAGAGTGCAGTTCAGACATCAGATTGATCAATTTTGGTGGCACCCCGCGAAGCCCAAGAATCCTCGAGAGGGCATCTCGATTCACTGAATCAAATGCTTTGCAGAGATCAACATCGGCTGCAAGCATCCCCTGCCGAAATTCTCATCTGCATTTGGTAAGGATACGGTCAATCGTTGACCTCTTTGGTGTAAAGCCTGAATTTGGTGTAAAGGCGTGGGTGCTCAAGCAGATGGTGTCGAACCCTTTCAATAATTATCTGAGCAAAGATCTTGCCCAGCACTGAGACTACCGTCACCCCTCAGTAGTTGTTGCAGTCCTGGCTATCACCCTTCCTTTTCCAGAGAGGGACAACAAGGCTCCTCCTCCAGTCAGTTGGGATGATGCCTGTGTTCCAGCCAGAGCACAGAACTGCATGCAGAGACATGAGTGCAGCATTTCAACCAGCCTTGAAAAGCTCAGCATAGATGCCACAGATACCAGGAGCTTTACCCAATTGCAACCAGTTCACCGCAGCCTGTGTTTCCACAAACAAAGGTGGATCACAGTTGATTGGAGGGTCAGCAATAAGGATAGTAACACCCCTGACATCCAACTCAACAGCTGGTGGATCAGCCTGGTACAGCCGCTCAAAGTAACTGGCCCAGCGCACCTTCACTTCGGACTCCTCTGTCAAGAGCCCACAACCCCCCGCTCTAACTGCAGTACACCGAAGGACGGGCTTGGAGGAACGCAATGTGTGAATTCCCCTGTAAGCAGGATGAGAATCACTTGGCCATCAATCACTCGGCTGGGCCTCTCTGGTGTTAAATTGGTGTTTCACCAGGCCTGTACATGCAATATCCTTGGAAGACAAAGAAAATACATCCAAATTCATTCCAATCAACTCCTGCAGTATCTCCTGTTGTCATTTTCATGATTGCAATTTTGTATCTCACAAATGGATTCTGGCCAATTTCTCCCAAGCAATGAAGTTTCCAACCTGGGTTTGCTCGGAAGAATGCAATGGTTCCTCATCTCCACAACGTTAGCCATTGAGTACAGCTGGTCACCTTAATGCCCTTCCTCAAAGTCCTTGGCTCCATGTTTATATTCATTAACCTGACTGCCACCCTTGACTCATAAACTTTTATGAGAATGCGACCTACTACTACACCCTCTAAGGGTGCCATTGCTAGGGACTTTATCAGACCATAGGGCTCCTGCCACATCGGTCCAACCTGCCATTGCTGCAAGATGATTGCTTCAGCAATTGGAGGAATGGTCACCAAGTCGAGCATTTCCAACCTCTTCCTCTGCTTTGTGCCAGCTCCCTCCATCGGAAGCTCCTCCAACCTCACTCACAAGACAACTTGTGCAAATCAATCTGGCAGCCACTGTCAATAAGAAAATCCAAACCAATTAAGCACAGGTTGCACACCTTGACCACACAAACGTCGCTTCTTTGTTCCCTGGTGCCCAATTTCAGTCATGCAGTCACATCCTATGATTGGAGCCATCACTCCAATGGCCAACTGCAAGCTATGATCTTTCAGATGGCTTATATTTCTCCAGCAATTTTTGCTCCAATCTAGGACACAGGGCTCACGATGATCGTGCTCGCTTGTGTCCACAATGGCATCCACATTTGCGTCTTCAATTTGGCATCACATTTTTAAACCACCTTCTCCAATTTGTACACGGCTAATTACTCATTGAGGAAATGAGTGCTCACATCCATCCACGACTTTGAACCACGGCCCCGTGAGCCCGGCACCCTTTAGTTTCCCTGATTTTGGCGAGGGGGTGTAGCTGTCTCATTAACTGTGGCGGGTTCATTCATGAAGTTGGTCTTGGCTCGAGGTGTTCGGGGTCCCTCCCTGTGAAGGACCCGGCAGTCCTGTTCCCTTTGGCCCACTTGCTGGCATTATCGAACTACCCTTAGTAGGGCATGTTCCGTCTGTACCTAGTCCCCCCCCCCCGCCCCTGTAACAGGCTTAATTGGTTGTCCTATCCTAGGCCCACTAGATCTCACCATTGGTACCCCTCTCTGTACTACTGCTCCCATCCTCTGCTCATAGTAGAGCGTGCATATCATGTCAGCTATTGTTGGTTCTCGGCTCACATTGTCGATCCCCATTGACCTTTCTGGCTAAAACATATCGGTACACAAACAAGTTAAGATTGTGTCAAAAGGCCAAAGGCTCTTCAAGCCTGACTTTTTAACCACTAAGTGGCCTACATCAAGTATTAATACAGGCCATGTGCATTCAGTTCTTAAATACCTCTCAGAGGGGCAGAGTGACACATGCCTCCAATCGAACATGAAACCCAGAAAACAATTCTCATTATCTCCTTCGATGTCACTAGAGCGTTATTCATCTGTGACCACTTTCTCATTAATTTTTTATATGTTTTCAACATGTTTTTTTGCATTGTTTTTAAGACTACTTTGGAAAAATATATTTGGAAATAATTAGCAACTCCCTTCAAGTTTAATTATTTTTGTTATCGCGAATAGGCCGCTGAATTGTTTACATTTAGCTTAATGAGACTCCACTGTGTATGATAGCTGAAGTGCCTGCAGCACTATGCCATGCAGCCTTAAGAGGGCTTTGCAGCCATGAAATGATTACATCGAAAATTGCTAAAAGTACTCTTAAAAAGTGCAAAAAAATACAATGCACACTACAGTGTATTATGTTTCTCAAATGTGAACACTGTAACCGCTCTGAAGTCTGACAGTTTCTATGTTTATTGGTCAGAAAGGCAAAATGCGGTGACTATTTCTGAAAAAAATAACAGAATAAAGGAGGTGTAGAGGAAAGGGGGTTAAGAAACAGAAAGGATGTTGGGAATAGAGACAAGATAAGGAACACAATGTGTAAAGGAAGGTGGAGGGGAAACTAAGCGAAATTTCTACCATTTTGTACATATGAAATATTGACAGCCCCTTTCAGAGATGTGAAATAAATAATTACATTTCAGCAACAATTGTAAAGCCAAGTATCTCCAAACCCATAAAAGACCAAATACTGCAGTAGCTTTTGAATGAGAAGCTTCAAATATGACAATTCATTGCTCTAAACATAAATTTTAACAATCTGAAGCCATGTACAGTAAATAAAGAATGCGTCAGCGATCGAGTACCTGTTGCATTTTGTTGTTGAGAAAATGCCTACATCATAACCAAGGTGTTGAGCACCAGGCACACAACGAGAATTTTTATTTCGGGAGGTTGCCACGTTGCTTGCCAATCGGCAAGAATCATAATCAATTACATTGAGGATGGGGCAGAAGGTTTATTTGTAGATAGTACACTCAAATTGTAATGGCCAAGGGGGAGGCCCAGGCCCCCTTTGCCCTCTCCACTCATTGAGCCCCTATTGAGCACTGCTATAACATTAATAAGGACAATGTTTGTCTTCGTCTAAACAATTGGTACTGATGGGGTTCATTCTGATCCCTATATGGGGATAGTGCTTCCATCCATCCCTTGGGACCATACTCTGTGCAGAGCGTTGGTGCTGCCTAAGCAGTCTCCTTGGTTATTGGGCACAATCCTGGACGGGTCGCCACTCCGACACAGTATACCAGCAAGCTGGCACTCATTTTGCCAACCTCGGAAGGATGACAGGCAGAGTCAACCCCACCTGGTATTAATTCAACAGCTGAGCGAGATTTTAACTCAGGATCCTTGGATCTCAAGACCACCACCCTTACCATTAAGCCAACACCAGGCATACACAGCGCTTCGAGCCGCAGATAAATCCATGAGATGTTGTCCCATACCCTCACCCTGACACACAGGATGCCCGCTTTGCTCTCCCCCTGTAGGGCACCAGAGTGATGGCCTGATAAGAGAACTAATGTGAGAAACTGAGAACAATTTCAAGTTCACTGCTCACCCTTGTGTTTCACTTGTGAAAATGAATCTCCAAGTCTGTCCAAGCTGTTGAGTTGATGGGTTTTCTCAGAACAGTAAAAGTTCCCATTACATCACAGTGTTGTGAAAAGTTCACATTTTTTTTGCCCTTCCTGTGTGGTCCACCCAGATTTTTTTTTCGCAGTGACAGTGATTCAACTGCGTGCTTAGAATTTTTTTTTTTTGCAAAACAAATAAATAAACCTTCAATGCTAATGTGAGCTAGTTTTGACCTTTTGTGTTGTTGACGCATGTTAAAAAAAACAATTTCTTTATTTCTCAAAAAAAAATCTGATTAGATTGGATTAGAATTTGATGAGAATCGCATTCGGTCCCATAAAAAAAATTCATGCAAGATTTTTCTAAGAGTAATATGGATATTTTCAAGATTGCAGCAGCTGTTTTATGCCACAGTGGACGTTTTTCTATCCACATATTCACATGATTAGTACCTTTGAGTTGTATCCTGCATTGTAATTAGCATTCATGTTAGGTTTGATCCAACTGTAAAGGCATAGTTAATATGAAAAGTAAGGTTGTTGTAGCTCATACCTCGACCTGACAAGCCTGAAAGAAAGGTTAAACTCAAAGAAGCGGGTGGTGCTCTCATGTTGGGTGTTCCCTCCAAGGCAAAGGCGACTATGCACACTGCAGACTAGCTGGGACTAGTTGGGTGGCTTGCAGAACGAGAGTGGGCGAAAGGGGTGGAAAGCAGAGTTTGGAGAGCAGGCAGAAAGGCGAGGGTGTGTACAGCAACAGGCGCCAGCTACGTGTCACAACAGGCGTGTGTGCCCTGCGGGTAACACATGCAGCGTGCTAGAAGCTCTCGATCCCCTTTTGCCTTTTTATATTCCTTGCTTGATTTTTTTTTTTTTTTGCATCTAGCCCACGGTGAGCCAGATCACTTCGAACAGCATGCTCGAAAGCCCCTAAACGGGATGTCGGTAAAGGCTCGTGCATTGCATTCCGTCGTAGACAGGCGGGCATTGTGTGTGGCTGCCACGCAAGCAGACGCAAAGTTGGGTGAGACAAGGAATGTTTGTGGTTTAAAGACGTTTTGAGACGTGGCGAGGCAAACTTATTCATGTGGATGTTCGCATCAAAAGTTAAAATGACACATCATACAATGACTCTTCACCACTTTCACGAGCCTGCACACCTGCATTTCATTTTTAAAAAAAGAATCACTGCACTATCTCGTTTTAACAACATGAAATGTTTTCATCTGGCTTTGTTCACCTCCTCAAACATACACATGCATACATTCACTCAATAACATTGTGAAGTCATTCAAATAGACTTTTGTGAATGCAAGAAATGAAAAAGAAAGTTTCAGACTAAAGAATTACTGTTATTACAGCAACATTATACAATTGACATAACAAAATGGATGAGATTGTTTTCCAAGAACCCTATCAGAAGAGCAAAGAAAAATGGAATACGAAGGTTATATTCCTATACTGTAGTATATTTACCTATCTGCAGGTTTACATGAAGGCAACGGCATTTACGCACTCACATGTGTAATCCTTGCCATGAGGCTACCTTGGCAGCCCTGAATCTGCATTCATGCAGAGCACCAGAATTACATTCCATTTCAGGTTTATTTACATACTTCAGCATGCATTATATAAGTGCTTTTATATAAAGCAGTTTCTTACACGAAAGCTGGATAAGTGTGTGTGTGTGTGTGTGTGTATACTGTATGTATATATATATATATATAACTATACATATATAACTATACATATATATATATATATATATATATATATATATATATATATATATATATATATATATATATATATATATATATATATATCTTCTCTTCTTCTTTCGGCTGCTCCCGTTAGGGGTCGCCACAGCGGATCATCCGTATGATCCGCATAGTGATTTGGCACATGTTTTACGCCGGATGCCCTTCCTGACGCAACCCTGGTCGCCTCTTACGACACAGGGATATGGTACACCAATTTTAACCGGGGTATACACCGGCCCAGTACACACTGGTACTCACTTCGCCGACCTCGGAAGGATGACAGGCTGAGTCAACCCCCTGGTGTATTAATTCAGTGGCCCAACGGGGCTTGAACTCAGGACCTTTTGGATCCCAAGCCGCTGCCCTAACCACTGCGCCAACACCAGGATATATATATATATATATATATATATATATATATATATATATATATATATATATATATATATATATATATATATATATATATATATATATATATATATATATATATATATATATATATATATATATATATATATACATATACATATACTACATATACATATATATATATATATATATATATATATATATATATATATATA
>NC_140963.1:87403150-87405650 GCF_056783735.1 Eptatretus burgeri | reverse complement strand
ATGCCTGTGCATCACAGCTATGAATCGTTGTGTACATCGCTTTTGCAAGTATTATAGTTTTCAAATTAAGAGCTTGGAGCGATTTCATACATTATATGAGATGATTTTTCACGATCTACTCTCACGGACTAATTAAGGTAGATCATTGAAATATTATTTCGGTTTTGAGGATCGGATATCATCCGGAATAAATAAGTGTCAAAATCTGTTGTGAACTCTGATATATAATTTAAAGAAGTAACGAGCCTTATAGCTAAGCCGATATACCTATTTACTTTAAGCAAGCAAGGCGATGTTCCCTCCTCCATACATACACAAGAAAATGTGTAATTTCCAAAGCATTAAGTTTAACTTTTACGACTGTTTAGAGATTTATATTGAGTAAACAAAAGGTTGAGGAACATAAAATTAACCAGCTTCATTGAGCAATATGATTTAATGCATTCACTGCAAGACCTCATGCCCTGTCCCACCGAGGGACTGCCTTTGTATAGCATCTGCCAGATCTGTCTCTATATTTTCAGAGGTTTCATGAGGTGCTCCATAGGGAATCAAAGCAAATCTGGTGAAAAACAGACATTTCACCAAAAAAATTATAATGTTTGCGCGGACCCCGAACTGATGTACCATGCGACACGTGCACAGACGAGCAGGCAAAATGTTTATTTCATGGGCGATTGCACTTTGAGATTTTTCCAGGGTTGTTCTGCATTAAGCAGCAACTCTTTTGTGGATAAAGACATTTTTGAATGAATTCATTCTATTTCATTAACCGCTGTGTGTGTGGTGAAGAGGCTTTAAAGTTAAATGTATCCTTTATGGCATGCAGTAACAGCCTGGCCAACTGTTCCTTATCAACCATTTCATTGGAGTGCTTGCATGAGTGCTTAAGCCACTTGCTGAGTGCCCATTGTCGACAGCGGTACTGCGCAACGTCATTCTGAGAGAACCGTTCACTCGCTGCGGACGCTTTTGCCGCGCCATGTCATTCAGAGTGAATGGTTCATGCTCTGTCACCCTGAGCGAGTGGTTCGTGGTCCATCACTTTGAGCGAGTGGTTCATGCTCTGTCACCCGAAGAAAGTGGTTCGTGCTCCCACACCCTGAGCGAGTGGTTCATGCTCCGTCACCCTGAGCGAGTGGTTCGTGCTCTGTCACCTTGAGAAAGTGGTTCGTTCTCCCACACCCTGAGCGAGTGATTCGTGATCGATCACCCTGAGCAAGTGGTTCGTCCTCCATCACCCTGAGTGAGTGGTCCGTGCTCCATCACTCTGAGTGAGTGGTTGTGCTTTGTCACCCTGAGTGAGTTGTTGTGAAATATCACCCAATTTCCAAGCCGCTTGCAGTATCAACGTATTTTCTAAATTACCGGGCCAAATTTATTTCCACCCGTCACATGCAGCTGTTTATAAAGAATAATGATTGTGAACATATCCCTGAAACTTCTAGATAAATGCAACATTGTTTTCGGGTGAAAGCTACTCAAGGTTTCTGGGTTGTATACAGTAAGTACTGCACTTGGTAATCCCACTGCCTCCAACCTGTCGATTCCTGAAAAATAACCGATATCGGCCAAGCACGTGTGTGTGTGTGTGTGTGTGTGTGTGTGTGTGTGTGTGTGTGTGTGTGTGTGTGTGTGTGTGTGTGTGTGTGTGTGTGTGTGTGTGTGTGTGTGTGTGTGTGTGTTATTCATAGAGCATAACATATTCTTTCTGCCAACTCCCCTACGTATGTGTATATATATATATATATATATATATATATATATATATATATATATATATATATTGTTGTGGTTGACGAAATTCGCAAACCACCATTCAGGTCCCTTAGGTGAGATATCTCTGTTAGTATATGTGTAGTTAGGCCCAAACCCGTTGTTTAGAGGGAATAAATGTCATTCATTCGGGCTGCGACCCCTCAAGATAGCCGTTTTTCTTTTACTATCTTTATTTTGGACCAGCCGCCATTACTACCACCACAACCACCACCAACCACGTCTCAACAGCCATCACACAACAACCACCAACCGCAACGCCGCTTCACAACAACAGCCACGACCCTTGCCGTCACATCTCGCTCTCGCAACCATCGCATCACCGCCATTCCCGTGCCGCTTGTGGGCGCCGATCCTGGACTCGTGCAGGGCGCGCGCCGAGCGGCGGGTGCAAAAACACCAGCCTTTCCGAAGAAATCGGATCAAAAATGATTCACGCCCACTTCTGTTCCGTCCTATCAGCGAGCGTGGGGCGATTTGGCCCCGCCTCCAGGTGCGTCGGAGTATAATCGCTATATGCAGATTCGTGGATCAAAAAGCATTCACGCCCACTTTTCCTCTGTCCAATGGGGAGCCAGCCAGAGGTGAAGGGTCGAAGGGCAAGGAGCGAAGCCCCGGGGGCTATAAAGGGCCGCGTTCGCTCGCCAAAAAGGGTAGTTGAGTTGGAATGAGTCAGTCAAGGAGAGTGGAGAAGAGAAGAGTCGGAGAAAGCAGTTGGACGGAG